>NW_023493695.1:0-210000 GCF_013265735.2 Oncorhynchus mykiss
AGAGAGAGAGAGAGAACAGGTATTTTCTACATGTCAGAGAGAGCAGAACAGGTATTTTTACATGTCAGAGAGAGAGAGAGAGAACAGGTATTTTCTACATGTCAGAGAGAGAGAGAGAGAGAACAGGTATTTCTACATGTCAGAGAGAGAGAAGAGAACAGGTATTTTCTACATGTCAGAGAGAGAGAGAGAGAACAGGTATTTTCTACATGTCAGACGAGAGAGAGATGTGAGAGAGAACAGGTATTTTTACATACAGGGTAGAGAGAGAGAGAGAACAGGTATTTTCTACATGTCAGAGAGAGAGAGAGAGAACAGGTATTTTCTACAGGTTAGAGAGAGAGAGAACAGGTATTTTCTACATGTTAGAGAGAGAGAACAGGTATTTTCTACATGTCATGAGAGAGAGAGAGAACAGGTATTTTCTACATGTTAGAGAGAGAGAGAGAGAACAGGTATTTTCTACATTCAGCGAGAGAGAGAGAGAGAACAGGTATTTTCTACATGTAGAGAGAGAGAGAGAGAACAGGTATTTTCTACATGTTTAGAGAGAGAGAGAGAGAGAGAACAGGTATTTTCTACATGTCAGAGAGAGAGAGAGAGAGAAGAGAGAGAGAACAGGTATTTTCTACATTGTTAGAGAGAGAGAGAGAACAGGTATTTTCTACATGTTAGAGAGAGAACAGGTATTTTCTACACAGTTAGAGAGAGAACAGGTCATCTATTTTTTTTCTACATGTTAGAGAGAGAGAACAGGTATTTTCTACATGTCAGAGAGAGAGAGAACAGGTATTTTCTACATGTCAGAGAGAGAGAGAGAACAGGTATTTTCTACATGTCAGAGAGAGAGTAACAGAGAACAGGTATTTTCTACATGTTAGAGAGAGAGAACAGGTATTTTCTACATGTCAGAGAGAGAGAGAACAGGTTTAAATTTATACAGGTCAGAGAGAGAGAGAGAACAGGAGAGGTCTGTCTAGCCTCCTCACAGTCTATGAGAGAGGGTCCTATGTCACAAGCATAGGAGACATCAGTACCGCGTTAGTCTCGTAGTCTAACGGGTGGTCTGTAGTGTTCTTAACTTGGTGTAGACTGTCTGTATACAGCCTCCATCCTTCATCCATTACTTTTCCTGAACACAAGGCATTAAAGTACTGAGGAGGCAGACGTAGTGGTGCTGCTCTAGTCATGGAAGGCAGTAGCTTTCTTAACCTTGGTGTTGACTGTCTGTATCCAGCCCTCCTGCCTCCAGACAGGTCAACGTGTCCCCAGGTCCCAGGCCTCTACATTACCAGGTCCATTAAGACCTAATGGGCCAACAGGTGGTCTGGGGCAGAAACAGGGCAGCACACCACTAGCTGATAGCCAGACCTGGGTTCAAATACTATTCTAAATCATTTGAAATACTTCCTCTGTGCCTGATGGAGCTAGCCTGTTGCAATGGACCCTATAGAAAAGTCCCAACTTCTGTAAATCCCTCCCTCCTGACCCACCAGGCTGGCAAAGGTGAACGCAGCAAACAGTCATGGTATATGAAAGGTTTTGAATAGTATTTGAACCCAGGTTTGCTCCTAGTGGCTAGGTTAGCTGTCCTCAGGGTTCAGAGGCCTCTGTTGGTAAGTGATACTGAGAAATGGCTTCTCTCTGGGCCTGTATCACTGAGGATTCATCAATCTTACAATGGGTGGGGGGGTCAGTGTGTGTGTGTGTGTGTGTGTGTGTGTGTGTGTGTGAGGTGGGGGATCCTTGAGCCTTGATCTCAACCCCCCTGACCCTTGACCTCGTTCGCTCATTTGTTTTCGTTAGTCCCCCCCACTAGACAACCGGCCCCAGTGACCCCCCTAACACCCCTCGCCTCCTTACCCTTTTAGTGCGAGCATTTCTGAAAGTATCTCTGAAGGACCTGTTCCTAACTCAAATAATTTGAGGTATTTCTCAACTCTCTATGCCCCCCTCCCTTCCTCCTCCTCCCCTCTTCTCCCCCTCTTCTAGAATCTGCAGCAGCACTAAAGCAGTGAAGAGTCTCTGGACACTTCTAAATCAGCCTGGATGCATCCTCACATCCGCAGTCTTCTCTCTCTTAATCCCTCCACAGTGAAAGGTATGCCCTCTCACAGAGAAGCAGGAAGGCCACGTCAGTTCAAGTGTATCTAGCTGACTAGCACGTGAAACATGTACCAGGAGGATAGTGAATCAGACATATACCAGGAGGATAGTGACTCAGACATGTACCAGGAGGATAGTGACTCAGACATGTACCAGGAGGATAGTGAATCAGACATATACCAGGAGGATAGTGAATCAGACATGTACCAGAAGGATAGTGACTCAGACATGTACCAGGAGGATAGTGACTCAGACATGTACCAGGAGGATAGTGACTCAGACATGTACCAGGATGATAGTGAATCAGACATGTACCAGGAGGATAGTGACTCAGACATGTACCAGGAGGATAGTGAATCAGACATGTACCAGGAGGATAGTGAATCAGACATGTACCAGGAGGATAGTGACTCAGACATGTACCAGAAGGATAGTGAATCAGACATGTACCAGGAGGATAGTGACTCAGACATGTACCAGGAGGATAGTGAATCAGACATGTACCAGGATGATAGTGAATCAGACATGTACCAGGAGGATAGTGACTCAGACATGTACCAGGAGGATAGTGAATCAGACATGTACCAGGAGGATAGTGACTCAGACATGTACCAGGAGGATAGTGAATCAGACAAGTACCAGGAGGACAGTGAATCAGACAAGTACCAGGAGGATAGTGAATCAGACAAGTACCAGGAGGACAGTGAATCAGACAAGTACCAGGAGGATAGTGAATCAGAGTTGAATACTTAACTTCTTCTTCGCTGAGTTGACTCAAGGTGACGTCTGTATGTACTGTGTGTTTTATAATGAAGGCGACGTGTTGTTTCGTGTGGGTGTAACTGGTCGGATCCTAGCAACCCCACCATTTACATGTCACAGCAGCTGTTATCAAATCAAATCAAATGTATTTATATAGCCCTTCGTACATCAGCTGATATCTCAAAGTGCTGTACAGAAACCCAGCCTAAAACCCCAAACAGCAAGCAATGCAGGTGTAGAAGCACAGTGGCTAGGAAAAACTCCCTAGAAAGGCCAAAACCTAGGAAGAAACCGAGAGAGGAACCAGGCTATGTGGGGTGGCCAGTTCCCTCTTCTGGCTGTGCGGGGTGGAGATTATAACAGAACATGGCCAAGATGTTCAAATGTTCATAAATGACCAGCATGGTCGAATAATAATAAGGCAGAACAGTTGAAACTGGAGCAGCAGCACGGTCAGGTGGACTGGGGACAGCAAGGAGTCATCATGTCAGGTAGTCCTGAGGCATGGTCCTAGGGCTCAGGTCCTCCGAGAGAGAGAAAGAAAGAGAGAGAGAGAGAGAATTAGAGAGAGCACATTGAAATTCACACAGGACACCGAATAGGACAGGAGAAGTACTCCAGATATAACAAACTGACCCTAGCCCCCCGACACATAAACTACTGCAGCATAAATACTGGAGGCTGAGACAGGAGGGGTCAGGAGACACTGTGGCCCCATCCGAGGACACCCCCGGACAGGGCCAAACAGGAAGGATATAACCCCACCCACTTTGCCAAAGCACAGCCCCCACACCACTAGAGGGATATCTTATGTTATGTTGTGGTGGGATCCTAGCAACCCCACCATTTACATGTCACAGCAGCTGTTATGTTGTGTGCTTAATGAAAACAACAACAACATTATAGGAGGACATTGTCCTGCTGTTTGATGTCCCAAAGTAGTGACAGTGGTGGTAACTCCTTCCTCTCTCTCTCCCTATTGGTCCTGACAGTGGTGGTAACTCCTTCCTCTCTCTCCCTATTGGTCCTGACAGTGGTGGTAACTCCTTCCTCTCTCTCCCTATTGGTCCTGACAGTGGTGGTAACTCCTACCTCCCTCTCCCTATTGGTCCTGACAGTGGTGGTAACTCCTTCCTCTCTCTCTCCCTATTGGTCCTGACAGTGGTGGTAACTCCTTCCTCTCTCCCTATTGGTCCTGACAGTGGTGGTAACTCCTTCCTCTCTCTCTCCCTATTGGTCCTGACAGTGGTGGTAACTCCTTCCTCTCTCTCCCTATTGGTCCTGACAGTGGTGGTAACTCCTTCCTCTCTCTCTCCCTATTGGTCCTGACAGTGGTGGTAACTCCTTCCTCTCTCTCCCTATTGGTCCTGACAGTGGTGGTAACTCCTTCCTCTCTCTCTCCCTATTGGTCCTGACAGTGGTGGTAACTCCTTCCTCTCTCTCCCTATTGGTCCTGACAGTGGTGGTAACTCCTTCCTCTCTCTCCCTATTGGTCCTGACAGTGGTGTTAACTCCTTCCTCTCTCTCCCTATTGGTCCTCCTACAGATTAGTGACAGTGGTGTTTCCGCCAACCTCTCTCTGTGGAGCTGTGTAGTAATTGTGTAGTAATTGTCTCATTGCAGACCTGCAGGGAGGCTAACAAATACATTTTTACCCAAGGCTGTGACCTCTGAAGCCTAATGACCCTTAACGACCCCTCATGACCTCTAATGACACTGATATGAGGTGATACATCAACGGGTAATTTACCTACAGAGACTTTGGATGGTAGTTGTGGCTCTCAGACCATGGCATGGTTAGACATAGACCACTATATAACTTTATCTGACCATGGTTAGACATAGACCACTATATAACTTTATCTGACCATGGTTAGACATAGACCACTGTATCACTTTATCTGACCATGGTTAGACATAGACCACTATATACCTTTATCTGACCATGGTTAGACATAGACCACTATATAACTTTATCTGACCATGGTTAGACACTACCACTATATAACTTTATCTGCCCATGGTTAGACATAGACCACTATATAACTCTATCTGACCATGGTTAGACACTACCACTATATAACTTTATCTGACCATGGTTAGACATAGACCACTATATACCTTTATCTGGCCATGGTTAGACATAGACCACTATATAACTTTATCTGACCATGGTTAGACACTACCACTATATAACTTTATCTGACCATGGTTAGACACTACCACTATATAACTTTATCTGACCATGGTTAGACATAGACCACTATATAACTTTATCTGACCATGGTTAGACACTACCACTATATAACTTTATCTGACCATGGTTAGACATAGACCACTATATAACTTTATCTGACCATGGTTAGACACTACCACTATATAACTTTATCAGACCATGTTAGACATAGACCACTATATAACTTTATCTGACCATGGTTAGACACTACCACTATATAACTTTATCTGACCATGGTTAGACACTACCACTATATAACTTTATCTGACCATGGTTAGACATAGACCACTATATAACTTTATCTGACCATGGTTAGACATAGACCACTATATCACTTTATCTGACCATGGTTAGACATAGACCACTATATAACTTTATCTGACCATGGTTAGACATAGACCACTATATAACTTTATCTGACCATGGTTAGACATAGACCACTATATAACTTTATCTGACCATGGTTAGACATAGACCACTATATAACTTTATCTGACCATGGTTAGACACTACCACTATATACCTTTATCTGACCATGGTTAGACATAGACCACTATATAACTTTATCTGACCATGGTTAGACATAGACCACTATATAACTTTATCTGACCATGGTTAGACATAGACCACTATATAACTTTATCTGACCATGGTTAGACATAGACCACTATATAACTGTATCTGACTATGGTTAGACATAGACCACTATATAACTTTATCTGACCATGGTTAGACACTACCACTATATTTGTTTTGTTTGTTAATTGGTTAATTTGACCTTTTACTAAACAGAGCCATGGTGTCGAGAGAATCAACCTTAGTACAGAACCAATCAGGACAGAGAATCAACCTTAGTACAGAACCAATCAGGAAAGAGAATCAACCTTAGTACAGAGCCAATCAGGACAGAGAATCAACCTTAGTACAGAACCAATCAGGACAGAGAATCAACCTTAGTACAGAACCAATCAGGACAGAGAATCAACCTTAGTACAGAACCAATCAGGACAGAGAATCAACCTTAGTACAGAGCCAATCAGGACAGAGAATCAACCTTAGTACAGAACCAATCAGGACAGAGAATCAACCTTAGTACAGAACCAAGCAGGACAGAGAATCAACCTTAGTACAGAGCCAATCAGGACAGAGAGTCAGCCTTAGTACAGAACCAAGCAGGACAGAGAATCAACCTCAGTACAGAGCCAATCAGGACAGAGAATCAACCTTAGTACAGAACCAATCAGGACAGAGAATCAACCTTAGTACAGAACCAAGCAGGACAGAGTATCAACCTTAGTACAGAACCAATCAGGACAGAGAATCAACCTTCGTACAGAACCAATCAGGACAGAGAATCAACCTTAGTGCAGAACCAATCAGGACAGAGAATCAACCTTAGTACAGAACCATAGAGAATCATGGTTGTGCCGTGGCGGAGGTCTTTGTGGGCTATACTCAGCCTTGTCTCAGGATGGTAAGTTGGTGGTTGAAGATATCCCTCTAGTGGTGTGGGGGCTGTGCTTTGGCAAAGTGGGTGGGGTTATATCCTTCCTGTTTGGCCCTGTCCGGGGGTGTCCTCGGAGTGGGCCACAGTGTCTCCTGACCCCTCCTGTCTCAGCCTCCAGTATTTATGCTGCAGTAGTTTATGTGTCGGGGGGCTAGGGTCAGTTTGTTATATCTGGAGTACTTCTCCTGTCCTATTCGGTGTCCTGTGTGAATCTAAGTGTGCGTTCTCTAATTCTCTCCTTCTCTCTTTCTCTCTCTCGGAGGACCTGAGCCCTAGGACCATGCCCCAGGACTACCTGACATGATGACTCCTTGCTGTCCCCAGTCCACCTGGCTGTGCTGCTGCTCCAGTTTCAACTGTTCTGCCTTATTATTATTCGACCATGCTGGTCATTTATGAACATTTGAACATCTTGGCCATGTTCTGTTATAATCTCCACCCGGCACAGCCAGAAGAGGACTGGCCATCCCACATATGCTCTCTCTAATTCTCTCTTTCTTTCTCTCTCTCGGAGGACCTGAGCCCTAGGACCATGCCCCAGGAATACCTGACATGATGACTCCTTGCTGTCCCCAGTCCACCTGACTGTGCTGCTGCTCCAGTTACAACTATTCTGCCTTATTATTATTCGACCATGCTGGTCATCTATGAACATTTGAACATCTTGACCATGTTTTGTTATAATCTCCACCGGCACAGCCAGAAGAGGACTGGCCACCCCACATAGCCTGGTTCCTCTCTAGGTTTCTTCCTAGGTTTTGGCCTTTCTAGGGAGTTTTTCCTAGCCACTGTGCTTCTACACCTGCATTGCTTGCTGTTTGGGGTTTTAGGCTGGGTTTCTGTACAGCACTTTGAGATATCAGCTGATGTACGAAGGGCTATATAAATACATTTGATTTGATTTGATTTGATTTGGTTAAGGTTAGGGGAAGGTTAGGGGAAGGTTTGTCACTACAGAGTGAAGTTAGTATAGAGAATCATGGTAACAACAGAGGGTTAAGGTTAGGGGAAGGTTAGGGGAAGGTTAGGGGAAGGTCTGTCACTACAGAGTGAAGTTAGTATAGAGAATCATGGTAACAACAGAGGGTTAAGGTTAATGTTTGGGGTAGGTTCAGTCCCTCCAGAGTGTTGAGACGGTTGGGACAAGCCGTTTGGCCTGTCATTAAGAAACATCAACATCTTCATTATGGTCCTGAGTGCAGGGCAGACGTCAGACAGCTAAGAGCTCTTTCTGTTTCAGCAGAAATACATTCTACAGGTTGATGTACAGGGCAGAAATACATTCTACAGGTTGATGTACAGGGCTGTCTGAACAATCCAACAATGTTAAAATCAAATCACACTGTATTTGTCACAGGCGCCGAATACAACAGGTGTAGACCTAACAGTGACATGCTGACTATGAGCCCTTTAACCAACATTGCAGTTAAGAAACGTAACAATATGTGTTGGATGGTGTTACATGTATATGCTCCAACACTCAGACATAGACCAGCCATGACACTGATGTGGCCTGTGATGACATCTCCTCAACATCTACCTTAAGAGAGACACTATAGATGCTCATAACAGCTCACTAGTTCATGGTCAAATACAGTCCATTACCATCAAACTGGGTGTGGAGAGGATTACTGGCTTTAACTCCTTTAAGGCAGGTCTTTAAGGCAGGTCTTGAGGAGGCAGGTATTTAAGGAAGAGTCTTTAAGCCAGGTATTTTAGGCAGGTCTTTGAGGCAGGTCTTTAAGGCAGGTCTTTGAGGCAGGTCTTTGAGGCAGGTCTTTGAGGCAGGTCTTTAAGGCAGGTCTTTAAGGCAGGTCTTTGAGGCAGGTCTTTGAGGCAGGTCTTTAAGCCATGTATTTAAGGCAGGTCTTTGAGGCAGGTCTTTTAGGCAGGTCTTTTAGGCAGGTCTTTGAGGCAGGTCTTTTAGGCAGGTCTTTGAGGCAGGTCTTTGAGGCAGGTCTTTTAGGCAGGTCTTTGAGGCAGGTCTTTGAGACAGGTCTTTTAGGCAGTTTTTTAACGCAGGTCTTTAAGGCAGGTCTTTAAGGCAGCTATTAAATAAGGCAGGTCCGGCCTCCGGGTGGCGCAGTGGTTAAGGGCGCTGTACTGCAGCGCCAACTGTGCCATCAGAGTCCCTGGGTTCGCTCTGTCGTAACCGGCCGCGACCGGGAGGTCCGTGGGGCGACGCACAATTGGCCTAGCGTCGCCCGGGTTAGGGAGGGCTTGGTCGGTAGGGGTGTCCTTGTCTCATCGCGCACCAGCGACTCCTGTGGCGGGCTGGGCGCAGTGTACGCTAACCAAGGTGGCCAGGTGCACGGTGTTTCCTCCGGCGCATTGGTGCGGCTGGCTTCCGGGTTGGATGTGCGCTGTGTTAAAGAAGCAGCGGCTTGGTTGGTTGTGTATCGGAGGACGCATGACTTTCAACCTTCGTCTCTCCCGAGCCCGTACGGGAGTTGTAGCGATGAGACAAGATAGTAGCTACTACAACAATTGGATACCACGAAATTGGGGAGAAAAAGGGGTAAAAATTCAAAAAATATTTAAAAAAAAAAAATAAAAAAAATAAGGCAGGTCTTTAAGGCAGGTCTTTTAGGCAGGTATCTAAGGCAGGTATTTAATAAGGCAGGACTTTTAGGTAGGCCCTGAGCTATAGAAGTGTACGGCGTCCAGACTAATGTTGTTGTGTCTTTGAAGGGCTAGCTGAGACCATAATGATCCCTACAGCGCCAGTCCTTACAGACATAATGAAAACGTTGACCTGACATCTGAAGCAGGCAGACATTGCGCCCCAAATGGCACCCTATTCCCTATTTAGTGCACTACTTTTGACCAGGACTCACAGGGCTCTGGTCTAAAGTAGTGCACTACGTAGGGAATAGGGTGCCATTTGGGGCGCATGCAGAGTGAGGCATATTACAGGTCTAAGCTAAACTAGAGGGGTTGTTTCAACAGGGATACGGTGGCAGCAAATGATGGTTATCACAACACCTGACTACACCGCCCAGACACTAAATGCAGGGCAGGAAGATGGACTTGACTTGATACGAACTCTTTTAGTTGAGAGGAGTAGCTAACAAATTTTATCCAAGTCGCCCTTCCATGACACATCTTTTACCTGAAACAGTAACTTTCTGAAAGTCATTTGATCGGGATGGCTGCTCCGTCTGAGGAGAATCCATCTTGACAGCCAGACCCCCCCCCCCCCCCCACCCCGACACACAACCAACCCCCCCTACACACACACACACACACACACACACACACACACACACACACACACACACACACAGTCTCTCTCTCTCTGTCTCTCTCTCTCTCTCTCTGTCTCTCTGTCTCTCTCTCTGTCTCTGTCTCTCCCTCCCTTCCTCTGTCTGTCTGTCTGTCTGTCTGTCTGTCTGTCTGTCTGTCTGTCTGTCTGTCTGTCTGTCTGTCTGTCTGTCTGTCTGTCTGTCTGTCTGTCTGTCTCTCTCTGTCTGTCTGTCTCTCTCTCTCTCTCTGTCAGATTAAATGGTGGTTGAAGAGAACAAGCTGAGATACTGCCTTTACACTGAGAGGGGGTTGTATAACATGTTCAGTGGGTATTTATCTGGAAGACTGGAAGACGGCACGGTTCACTGCTAAGAGGGGAATTATAATGTTACGTGACTATATTCTTCCTAGAGGCTGCGGAGGCCTTGAGATATCCCTGTACTCTGAAAAACACAATTTACAACATGGCAGTGTGGTTGAGTAACAAGCCAACTCCTCATCGTGCCAAGATCCACACACACACACACACACACACACACACACACACCACACACACACACACACACACACACACCACACACCACACACACACACACACACACACACACACACACACACACACACACACAGTGCTGAAAGTGGGATTTACCATCCAGGAAAGCACAGTAGATTGCATCCTGACCATGGGTAACATGGTATGTAGGAAGATCAGGAGAAATCATATAGAAGGAGAAGTCCTACTGTATTGTAGGGCACATTCTCCTTTACCCTATGGGACTGAATGGGTCCCCTAACTCTAGTTCCACCCTCTAATGCATTTCGACTCTGACTCCATGTATGTTTTGGCGACATTGAACAAGCTAAAGGTATATGAATCATAATGTTTGGACAGTGCTTGGAATACCTGGGTAGAGAACAAATATTAGTGTGTATTTGTACAATGTAACAAACTGTCGTAACCCATGGTAACTATACATAGCCTGCTGTCGTAACCCATGGTAACTATAACATAGCCTGCTGTCGTAACCCATGGTAACTATACATAGCCTGCTGTCGTAAACCCATGGTAACTATACATAGCCTGCTGTCGCAACCCATGGTAACTATACATAGCCTGCTGTCGTAACCCATGGTAACTATACATAGCCTGCTGTCGTAACTCATGGTAACTATGCATAGCCTGCTGTCGTAACCCATGGTAACTATACATAGCCTGTTGTAACAACCCATGGTAACTATACATAGCCTGCTGTCGCAAACCATGGTAACTATACATAGCCTGCTGTCGTAACCCATGGTAAACTATACATAGCCTGCTGTCGTAACTCATGGTAACTATACATAGCCTGCTGTCGCAACCCATGGTAACTATACATAGCCTGCTGTCGTAACCCATGGTAACTATACATAGCCTGTTGTCACAACCCATGGTAACTATACTTAGCCTGTTGTAAAAACCCATGGTAACTATACATAGCCTGCTGTCGTAACCCATGGTAACTATACATAGCCTGCTGTCGTAACCCATGGTAACTATACATAGCCTGCTGTCACAACCCATGGTAACTATACATAGCCTGTTGTCACAACCCATGGTAACTAAACATAGCCTGCTATCGTAACACATGGTAATTATGCATAGCCTGCTGTCGTAACCCATGGTAATTATGCATAGCCTGCTATCGTAACCCATGGTAACTATACATAGCCTGCTGTCGTAACACATGGTAAACTGTACTTAGCCTGTTGTCACAACCCATGGTAACTATACATAGCCTGTTGTCACAACCCATGGTAACATACATAGCCTGTTGTAACAACCCATGGTAACTATACATAGCCTGCTGTCGTAATCCATGGTAACTATGCATAGCCTTCTGTCACAACTCATGGTAACTATGTCAAGGGTTGACGGGACTGTGTACAGTGGTGTGGTCTGACTGGTGTGTTGGTCTAGGGTTGATGGTAGACTGTGTACAGTGGTGTGGTCTGACTGGTGTGTTGGTCTAGGGTTGATGGTAGACTGTGTACAGTGGTGTGGTCTGACTGGTGTGTTGGTCTAGGGTTGATGGTAGACTGTGTACAGTGGTGTGGTCTGGCTGGTGTGTTGGTCTAGGGTTGATGGTAGACTGTGTACAGTGGTGTGGTTCTGACTGGTGTGTTGGTCTAAGGTTGATGGTAGACTGTACAGTGGTTGTGGTCTGACTGGTGTGTTGGTCTAGGGTTGATGGTAGACTGTGTACAGTGGTGTGGTCTGACTGGTGTGTTGGTCTAGGGTTGATGGTAGACTGTGTACAGTTGGTGTGGTCTGGCTGGTGTGTTGGTCTAGGGTTGATGGTAGACTGTACAGTGGTGTGGTCTGACTGGTGTGTTGGTCTAGGGTTGATGCTAGACTGTGTACAGTGGTGTGGTCTGACTGGTGTGTTGGTCTAGGGTTGATGCTAGACTGTGCTGGTTGTCCTCTCAAAGGCTTGTCTGTATATGGTAATCAACCTCTCTTCCTGTTGACATTGACAGTGGAGAATGCAGGCCTCAGCTCTGACAGAATCTAGTGGGTGACCTAACCTTACTTCCTTCTCTGTGCCCTGGCTGGAACCCCATTAGGCTGTGTCTGCAGTCTGTCATTTCCACAGAGCCTCTCTCTCTCTCTTATTTTTCCTCAGTCTGGCCTGCCTCCATTCATCCATCCATTCATCATCCATCCATCCCTCTCTCTCGCTCTATCTCTCTCGCTCTCTCTCTCGCTGTCTCTCTCTCTCGCTCTCTCTCTCTCGCTGTCTCTCTCTCTATAGATCTCTCTCTAGCTCTCTTTCTAGCTCTCTCTAGCTCTCTCTCTCTCTCTAGCTCTCCTTCTAGCTCTCTCTAGCTATCTCTCTCTCCCTCTTTCCATTCAATTTAAATTTAAGGGGCTTTATTGGCATGGGAAACACATGTTTACATTGCCAAAGCAAGTGAAATAGATAATAAACAAATGTGAAATAAACAATAGACAACTGAACAGTAAACACTCCACTTGCAAAGCTCAAAAAGAATAAAGATGTTTCAAATGTCATATTATGTCTATATACGGTGTTGTAATAATGTGCAAATAGTTCAAGTTTCAAAAAGGAAAATAAATAAACATAAATATGTGTTGTATTTACAATGGTGTTTGTTCTTCACTGGTTGCCCTTTTCTTGTGGCAACAGGTCACACATCTTGCTGCTGTGATGGCACACTGTGGTATTTCATCCTCTCTCTCTTTCTCTCTCTCTCTCTCTCTCTCTCTCTCTCCTCTCTCTCTCTCTCTCTCTCTCTCAGACATATGCCTCACCTCGTAATGACCAACATGTCCTCTCCTGTTGAAACCTGACACCAGGAGTCTGTTCAAGGGGTGCAACGTTACAGAACTATTCATATAGATCATCATCCTCCTCTGTCTGGTGCTCAGGGCCTCAACTTACCTCACCTAGTGACCAAGTGTAGCTCAGCTTAGTTCAGCAGACTGGCCCCTCCACCTTAACTATCCTCACCTAGTGACCAAGTGTAGCTCAGCTTAGTTCAGCAGACTGGCCCCTCCACCTTAACTATCCTCACCTAGTGACCAAGTGTAGCTCAGCTTAGTTTACCAGGCTGGGCCCTCCACCTCAACTATCCTCACCTAGTGACCAAGTTGTAGCTCAGTTTAGTTCAGCAGGCTGGCCCCTCCCACTTGGCTGCAACCTGATACTGGGGTCTGTTCAGACAGGGGCCAGCGTTATGTTCCAGAACGTTCTGAAAGAACAGTATTGTGTAATGCATACATGATTGTCTGTCATGTGAAAACATCTCTTTGTTAGGCTTGCTTGTGTTCTATTAAACAGGTTTTTAACCAATCAGCATCCAGGATTAGACCCACCCATTGTGTAACAAACAGATTCAAGCAAACGTTCCAGTTTCATTAGTCTCATGTCTCATAGCAGTTGTTCTTGTGCCTTGAAAGTGACTTGGACAAGGTGATGTTATAACCACAGTATATAGTTGCTGGTCTGAGGCATGTCCTGCAGGTTGTCCCTTCCTGACTGAATGTTCCCAGAGCCCGAAGTGCAGTGGTGCTGGAGATGATATGTCCCTTCTACCTCCCTTCCCCAGGACATTACCTTGTCACGAGGGGACTGTTGTGGCTGAGGAGACTGGAGGGGCCTGGGGCAGCCAGGCAGACCACACAGCCTTGTCATCTCAGCCCAGATCAAAGCAGTGCAGCCCAGGCCTGTCAGGAGAGGAGCCTGGTGGAGGTAGAGGTGAGGTTGAAGGAGAGGAGAAGAGACAAGGAAAGGAGATGGGGAGAGAGAGCCATCCTAGACTATTGTAAAGGACGATCAGCATGAGACCTGGAGAGCATGGCAATATTCTAAAGAGGCTTCCTCTCCTTGTCTCCTTTCCTTCACGTGTGCAGATCTGCATCCTGTGTTATCGGGTCATCGTGGATGAAGCAGAGCACAGTAGAAGAGGTGTGACTTAAATAGATATACACAGAACATCAGTTTGATAATATAAAGTTTCGAATTCTTCAGATTTCTGCATCGCTAGTTGTTATCCTAGATCTGTCTAATGTAGACTGGCCAGCGAGACAAAAGAGGTATGAGAGGTAAAACATCTCAGGAATGTCTGAAATTAAAGCACAAAGGACCACAAAAAATGTGGACTGTATAATGTATCTTTGAGGACCTCCGCCCAGACTGAGACTTTGGCTATTTACTATGGACCAGGGTCCCTGTATAGGGCATTACTATGGACCAGGGTCCCTGTATAGGGCATTACTATGGACCAGGATCCCTGTATAGGGCATTACTATGGACCCATGGTCCCTGTATAGGGCATTACTATGGACCAGGGTCCCTATATGGGGCATTACTATGGACTAGGGTCCCTGTATAAGGCATTACTATGGACCAGGGTCCCTGTATAGGGCATTACTATGGACCAGGGTCCCTGGATGTCTAGGGTGGCATTACTATGGACCAGGGTCCCTGGGTGTCTAGGGTGGCATTACTATGGACCAGGGTCCCTGGGTGTCTAGGGTGGCATTACTATGGATCAGGGTCCCTGGGTGTCTTATCTAGGCCTCAGCCCTTTAAACCTGTAAACACTTCATACAAGCATTGTATCACTCTCTCCAACCATACATACCTAGAACCACTTCTGACATGGTATCACTCTCTCTAACAATACATACCTAGAACCACTTCTGACATGGTATCACTCTCTCTAACAATACATACCTAGAACCACTTCTGACAAGGTATCACTCTCCAACCATACATACCTAGAACCACTTCTGACATGGTATCACTCTCTATCAATAAATACCTAGAACCACTTCTGACATGGTATCACTCTCCAACCATACATACCTAGAACCACTTCTGACATAGTATCACTCTCCAACCATACATACCTAGAACCACTTCTGACATAGTATCACTCTCTCCAACAATACATACCTAGAGCCACTTCTGACATTGTATCACTCTCCAACCATACATACCTAGAACCACTTCTGACATGGTATCACTCTCGAACCATACATACCTAGAACCACTTCTGACATGGTATCACTCTCTCCAACAATACATACCTAGAACCACTTCTGACATGGTATCCCTCTCCAACCATACATACCTAGAACCACTTCTGACATGGTATCGCTCTCTCTAACAATACATACCTAGAACCACTTCTGACATGGTATCACTCTCCAACCATACATACCTAGAACCACTTCTGACATAGTATCGCTCTCTCTAACAATACATATACCTAGAACCACTTCTGACATGGTATCACTCTCCAACAATACATACCTAGAACCACTTCTGACATGGTATCACTCTCTCTAACAATACATACCTAGAACCACTTCTGACATGGTATCACTCTCTAACCATACATAAATAGAACCACTTCTGACATGGTATCACTCTCTCTAACAATACATACCTAGAACCACTTCTGACAAGGTATCACTCTCTATCAATAAATAAATACCTAGAACCACTTCTGACATAGTATCACTCTCCAACCATACATACCTAGAACCACTTCTGACATGGTATCACTCTCTAACAATACATACCTAGAACCACTTCTGACATTGGTATCACTCTCTAACAATACATACCTAGAACCACTTCTGACAAGGTATCACTCTCCAACCATACATACCTAGAACCACTTCTGACATGGTATCACTCTCCAACCATACATACCTAAAACCACTTCTGACATGGTATCACTCTCCAACCATACATACCTAGAACCACTTCTGACAAGGTATCACTCTCCAACCATACATACCTAAAACCACTTCTGACATGGTATCACTCTCCAACCATACATACCTAGAACCACTTCTGACATGGTATCACTCTCTAACAATACATACCTAGAACCACTTCTGACAAGGTATCACTCTCCAACCATACATACCTAGAACCACTTCTGACATGGTATCACTCTCTATCAATAAATACCTAGAACCACTTCTGACATGGTATCACTCTCCAACCATACATACCTAGAACCACTTCTGACATAGTATCACTCTCCAACCATACAAACCTAGAACCACTTCTGACATAGTATCACTCTCTCTAACAATACATACCTAGAACCACTTCTGACATGGTATCACTCTCCAACCATACATACCTAGAACCACTTCTGACATGGTATCACTCTCTCTAACAATACATACCTAGAACCACTTCTGACATGGTATCACTCTCCAACCATACATACCTAGAACCACTTCTGACAAGGTATCACTCTCTATCAATAAATACCTAGAACCACTTGCGACATGGTATGACTCACCAACCATACATACCTAGAACCACTTCTGACATGGTATCACTCTCCAACAATACATACCTAGAACCACTTCTGACATGGTATCACTCTCTCTAACAATACATACCTAGAACCACTTCTGACATAGTATCACTCTCTCTAACAATACATACCTAGAACCACTTCTGACATAGTATCACTCTCTCTAACAATACATACCTAGAACCACTTCTGACATGGTATCACTCTCCAACCATACATACCTAGAACCACTTCTGACATGGTATCACTCTCTCTAACAATACATACCTAGAACCACTTCTGACATGGTATCACTGTATCAATAAATACCTAGAACCACTTCTGACATGGTATCACTCTCCAACAAAAGGAATGGTTAGTTAGTCAGTAGTACTATAAAGGTATGGTTAGTAAGTCAGTAGTACTATAAAGGTATGGATAGTTAGTCAGTAGTACTATAAAGGTATGGTTAGTTAATCAGTAGTACTATAAAGGTATGGATAGTTAGTCAGTAGTATTGAGTAATGAAGGTGTGGTTAGTTAGTCAGTAGTATTGAGTAATGAAGGCATGGTTAGTTAGTCAGTAGTACTATAAAGGTATGGATAGTTAGTCAGTAGTACTATAAAGGTATGTTTAGTTAGTCAGTAGTACTATAAAGGTATGGATAGTTAGTCAGTAGTACTATAAAGGTATGGCTAGTAAGTCAGTAGTACTATAAAGGTATGGTTAGTTAGTCAGTAGTACTATAAAGGTATGGTTAGTTAGTCAGTAGTATTGTGTAATGAAGGCATGGTTAGTTAGTCAGTAGTACTATAAAGGTATGGTTAGTTAGTCAGTAGTACTATAAAGGTGTGGTTAGTTAGTCAGTAGTACTATAAAGGTATGGTTAGTTAGTCAGTAGTACTATAAAGGTATGGTTAGTTAGTCAGTAGTACTATACATGTATGGTTAGTTAGTCAGTAGTACTATAAAGGTATGGTTAGTTAGTCAGTAGTACTATACATGTATGGTTAGTTAGTCAGTAGTACTATAAAGGTATGGTTAGTTAGTTAGTAGTACTATAAAGGTATGGTTAGGTAGTCAGTAGTACTATAAAGGTATGGTTAGTTAGTCAGTAGTACTATAAAGGTATGGTTAGGTAGTCAGTAGTACTATAAAGGTATGGATAGTTAGTCAGTAGTACTATAAAGGTATGGTTAGTTAGTCAGTAGTACTATAAAGGTATGGTTAGGTAGTCAGTAGTACTATAAATGTATGGAGAGTTAGTCAGTAGTATTGAGTAATAAAGGTATGGTTAGTTAGTCAGTAGTATTGAGCAATGTTAGTCAGTAGTTTTGAGTAATGTTAGTCAATCGTATTGAGTAATGTTAGTCAGTAGTTTTGAGTAATGTTAGTCAATCGTATTGAGTAATGTTATTCAGTTGTATTGAGTAATGTCGGTCAGTGATATTGAGTAATGTTAGTCAGTCATATTGTGTGATGTTAGTCAGTAGTATTGGGTAATGCTCTTCGGTAGTATTGAGTAATGTTAATCAGTAGTTTGGAGTAATGGTAGTCAATCGTATTGAGTTGAGTGTTAGTCAGTAGTACTATAAAGGTATGGTTAGTTAGTCAGTAGTACTATAAAGGTATGGTTAGTTAGTCAGTAGTACTATAAAGGTGTGGTTAGTTAATCAGTAGTACTATAAAGGTATGGTTAGTTAGTCAGTAGTACTATAAAGGTGTGGTTAGTTAGTCAGTAGTACTATAAATGTATGGTTAGTTAGTCAGTAGTACTATAAAGGTATGGTTAGTTAGTCAGTAGTACTATAAAGGTATGGTTAGTTAGTCAGTAGTACTATAAAGGTATGGATAGTTAGTCAGTAGTACTATTAATGTACGGTTAGTTAGTCAGTAGTACTATAAAGGTATGGTTAGTTAGTCAGTAGTATTGAGTAATGAAGGCATGGTTAGTTAGTCAGTAGTACTATAAAGGTATGGATAGTTAGTCAGTAGTACTATAAAGGTATGGATAGTTAGTCAGTAGTACTATAAAGGTATGGTTAGGTAGTCAGTAGTACTATAAAGGTATGGATAGTTAGTCAGTAGTATTGAGTAATGAAGGTGTGGTTAGTTAGTCAGTAGTACTATAAAGGTATGGTTAGTAAGTCAGTAGTACTATACAGGTATGATTACTAGTCAGCAGTACTATAAAGGTATGGATAGTTAGTCAGTAGTTTTGAGTAATGTTAGTCAGTAGTATTGAGTAATGCTATTCAGTAGTATTTAGTAATGTTAGTCAGTAGTATTGAGTAATGTTAGTCAGTAGTATTGAGTAATGTTAGTCAGTAGTATTGAGTGATGTTAGTCAGCAGTATTGAGTAATGTTAATCAGTAGTATTGAGTAATGGTAGTCAGCAGTATTGAGTAATGCTATTCAGTAGTATTTAGTAATGTTAGTCAGTAGTATTGAGTAATGTTAGTCAGTAGTATTGAGTAATGTTAGTCAGTAGTATTGAGTGATGTTAGTCAGCAGTATTGAGTAATGTTTGTCAGTAGTATTGAGTGATGTTAGTCAGTAGTATTGAGTAATATTTGTCTGTAGTATTGCGTAATGTTAGTCAGAAGTATTGAGCAATGTTAGTCAGCAGTATTGAGTAATGTTAGTCAGCAGTATTGAGTAATGTTAGTCAGCCGTATTGAGTAATGTTAGTCAGTAGTATTGAGTAATGTTAGTCAGCAGTATTGAGTAATGTTATTCAGCAGTGTTGAGTAATGTTAGTCAGCAGTATTGAGTATGTTAGTCAGCAGTGTTGAGTGATGTTAGTCAGAAGTATTGAGTAATGTTTGTCAGTAGTATTGAGTAATGTTAATCAGTAGTATTGAGTCATGTAATTCAGTAGTATTGAGTCATGTTAATCAGTAGTATTGAGTCATGTTAATCAGCAGTATTGAGTAATGTTAGTCAGTAGTGTTGAGTAATGCTAGTCAGTAGTATTGAGTAATGTTAGTCAGCAGAATTGAGTAATAAAGGGAGAGAGAGAGAGGGAGAGAGAGAGAGAGAGGGAAAGAGAGAGAGAGGGAATGAGAGAGAGAGGGAATGAGAGAGAGAGGGAAGGAGAGAGAGAGAGAGAGAGAAAGAGAGAAGGAGAGAGGGAGAGAGAGAGAGAGGGGGGGAGAGAGGGAGAGAGGAGAAGGAGAGAGGGAGAGAGAGGAGAAGTAGAGAGAGGGAGAGAGAGAGAGAGAGAGAGAGAGAGAGAGAGAGAGAGAGAGATATTAAGTGGAGAGAGAGAGGAAAAGAGAGAGAGAGATAAGTGGAGAGAGAGAGAGATAGAAAGCTAGAGAGAGGTAGAGAGTAGGAGAGAGAGAGAGATAGACTTAGGAGGACTTAAAACATGCCGAGCAGTGTCTTGATCTGCTGTTTTGGCATGTCTTATAGCCCTGTCATTACTGTGAGGGCTTAGCCTTTACACACTTTGTTTCTAGTGCGTGTCTGTGAGTATGTATTTGTGTGTGTGTGTGTGTGTGTGTGTGTGTGTGTGTGTGTGTGTGTGTGTGTGTGTGTGTGTGTGTGTGTGTGTGTGTGTGTGTGTGTGTGTGTGTGTGTGTGTGTGTGTGTGTGTGTGTGTGTGTGTCGGTCCTCACTGCAGGTCTTAGCGTGTCTATGTCCTGATGGTGTAATGTGTGTATTTCTCATTGAGTTGTTTTGGTTTATAGGAAGTGTTTTGGATGTGAAAGATGAGGTCATTAACCAGTCCTCTTGAACTGTCTCATCGTCTGAGATCTCCTATGTCCTCAGTGTGTGTGTGTTTGTACGTGTGTGCGTATGTGTGTGTGTGTGTTCTTGTGTGTGCGTTTGTCTTCTTGTATGTGTGCGTGTGTGTTTTGAGTGTGTGTGTGTGTGTGTGTGTGTGTGTGTGTGTGTGTGTGTGTGTGTGTGTGTGTGTGTGTGTGTGTGTGTGTGTGTGTGTGTGTGTGTGTGTGTCTGTGTGTGTCTGTGTCTGTGTGTGTCTGTGTGTCTGTGTGTGTATTTAAAATGAGAAAAGGTATGATGTTAATGGAGAATGACTGAATGAAGCACCTCAATAGGAATTAACCTGTTTACCCTGCCATTAATACATCTGTAACCCTGTGATAAACCTCTGTCATTAATACATCTGTAACCCTGTGATAAACCTCTGTCATTAATACATCTGTAACCCTGTGGTAGCACTCTGTCATTAATACATCTGGAACCCTGTGGTAAACCTCTGTCATTAATACATCTGTAACCCTGTGGTAGCACTCTGTCATTAATACATCTGTAACCCTGTGGTAGCACTCTGTCATTAATACATCTGTAACCCTGTGGTAGCACTCTGTCATTAATACATCTGTAACCCTGTGATAAACCTCTGTCATTAATACATCTGTAACCCTGTGGTAAACCTCTGTCATTAATACATCTGTAACCCTGTGGTAAACCTCTGTCATTAATACATCTGTAACCCTGTGATAAACCTGTCATTTGGACACTGTGGGAAAGCCTGTCAACACCCTGTGAGGTGCTGCTATCTGCACTCTGCCACAGTAATGTGTTTCCAGGATGAGGTGACAAGAAATCCCAGATGGTTAGGCAGTCGCAGCGTCGCTATATTTAGAGGAGGACCAACAGCACTTTGTGGTTGTCTGCTTTCCCCCTTAACACTTTCCCCCCTTAACACTTTCCCCCTTAACACTTTCCCCCTTAACACTTTCCCCCTTTCCACTTTCCCCCTTATTAACACTTTCCCCCTTAACACTTTCCCCCTTAACACTTTCCCCCTTAACACTTTCCCCCTTATTAACACTTCCCCCCTTAACACTTTCCCCCTTAACACTTTCCCCCTTAACACTTTCCCCCTTAACACTTTCCCCCTTATTAACACTTTCCCCCTTAACACTTTCCCCCTTAACACTTTCCCCCTTAACACTTTCCCCCTTAATACTTTCCCCCTTAACACTTTCCCCCTTATTAACACTTTCCCCCTTATTAACACTTTCCCCCTTAACACTTTCCCCCTTAACACTTTCCCCCTTAACACTTTCCCCCTTAATACTTTCCCCCTTAACACTTTCCCCCTTAACACTTTCCCCCTTATTAACACTTTCCCCCTTATTAACACTTCCCCCCTTAACACTTTCCCCCTTATTAACACTTTCCCCCCTTAACACTTTCCCCCTTAACACTTTCCCCCTTAATACTTTCCCCCTTAACACTTTCCCCCTTAACACTTTCCCCCTTAACACTTTCCCCCTTAACACTTTCCCTCTTAGCACTTTCCCCCTTAACACTTTCCCCCTTAACACTTTCCCCCTTATTAACACTTTCCCCCTTATTAACACTTTCCCCCTTATTAACACTTTCCCCCTTATTAACACTTTCCCTCTTAACACTTTCCCCCAACTTTTAACACACATGTTCTGAAATTACATCTTGGGTACTCAAAACACAAAACTGTTAGCAAATTTCCCCAAACACCACAGACATCTTGCAAAATGAAACATAGTAATCAACATCATGTACTCCCTACTCAAATTGAAACACAGTAATCAACATCATGTACTCCCTACTCAAAATGAAATACAGTAATCAGATGAATGTACTCCCTACTCAAAATTAAACACAGTCATCAACATCACGTACTCCCTACTCAAATTGAAACACAGTAATCAACATCATGTACTCCCTACTCAAAATGAAATACAGTAATCAGATGAATGTACTCCCTGCTCAAAATGAAACACAGTCATCAACATCATGTACTCCCTACTCAAAATGAAACACAGTAATCAACATCATGTACTCCCTACTCAAAATGAAACACAGTAATCAACATCATGTACTCCCTACTCAAAATGAAACACAGTCATCAACATCATGTACTCCCTACTCAAAATGAAACACAGTAATCAACATCATGTACTCCCTACTCAAAATGAAACACAGTCATCAACATCATGTACTCCCTACTCAAAATGAAACACAGTCATCAACATCATGTACTCCCTACTCAAAATGAAACACAGTCATCAGAATCATGTACTCCCTACTCAAAATGAAACACAGTAATCAGAATCATGTACTCCCTACTCAAAATGAAACACAGTAATCAGAATAATGTACTCCCTACTCAAAATGAAACACAGTAATCAGAATCATGTACTCCCTACTCAAAATAAAACACAGTAATCAGAATCATGTACTCCCTACTCAAAATGAAACTCTGCTTACTAATGACACACACACGTCAAATGAATCTGACTTAACCCAGATCCCACTGATGTGACGTACTCAAAACACTACTATTAGAACCTATTTCAGTGTAAAGACTTCTGTTGGTATACTGTATATTGTTTGTGTGTACTCAAACAAGAAAGGAACACAGCTGTAAAAATGTCTGTTTTATATTTCAACATAAGCACACACACAGTAAAAATGCAATCATACAGGAAATATATTATGCAGATGCAAAGGAAGAAAAATAGTCCTATTTGTACTACTGTACTGTATGTTCGATCAATTGTGTGGAAGAGATAAAGACACTGTCAAATATAAATCATAAGTCAAGAAACAAATAGTCCATTGAGAAAACTAAATCAGTCATGTCTGTTGTTTTGGTCTGGCCACAGATTTATCATCAACAACACAGGGCAGTATTCTCCTTGGCCAGACAGCAGGGGAATATCTTCTGGCATGACACATTCACCCCTGACAGGACTCTGCTAGAATGTCAACACAGGCCTCCTCCATTGCCTGGAGAAGGGCCATACGTTCATGGGGTTTGCGATCATACACCTTCCACCGCCAGGCTGAAAACAACTCCTCAATGGGGTTGAGAAATGGGGAATGTGGTGGGAGATAGAGAATTGTAAAGCTGGGATGGTCATGGAACCAGTTGCAGACCTGAGCAACCCGATGGAAACTCACGTTGTTCAAAATTAGAACATATATTTAATGCTCAGGATCACGTGATCTGCTCAGGCTGTCCCTCTCTGCTCAGGATCACCTGTCCCTCTCTGCTCAGGATCACCTGGCCCTCTCTGCTCAGGATCACCTGGCCCCCTCTGCTCAGGATCACCTGGCCCTCTCTGCTCAGGATCACCTGGCCCTCTCTGCTCAGGATCACCTGGCCCCCTCTGCTCAGGATCACCTGGCCCTCTCTGCTCAGGATCACCTGGCCCTCTCTGCTCAGGATCACCTGGCCCCCTCTGCTCAGGATCACCTGGCCCTCTCTGCTCAGGATCACCTGGCCCCCTCTGCTCAGGATCACCTGGCCCTCTCTGCTCAGGATCACCTGGCCCCCTCTGCTCAGGATCACCTGGCCCTCTCTGCTCAGGATCACCTGGCCCCCTCTGCTCAGGATCACCTGGCCTTCTCTGCTCAGGATCACCTGGCCCCCTCTGCTCTGGCTGAAAAAGATTGTAATGTAAGTTGTTCAGGAAATGAAGATGGGCAGTGTTGTATGGTCCAAGGGTAGCATGGCGGTAGAGGACTCCATTGTGACTCATAGCTGCACATATGATGATATTTCCCCACGCTGGCCGGGTACCTCAATGATGGCCCGTTGACCAATGATGTTCCTTCCCCTCCTCCTCGTCTTCGCTAAATTGAATATTTTACATATTCCCACAGTTTTATGGTATTATTTTCATCTACCATTTGCACAATGGCAGCTTCCTGTCGGTCTGTAAACAGACGTGTTCTACCACCACGTAGTGGTCGTCTTTCAGTTCTACAAACACAAAATAGCATCCAGTACAGTAAACACTACAGTAATACAGTATACAAGATAAACATGTTGCAAAGTAGTATAGCTCCCTTATTTCATTACATACAGTAATACATGAAACATTGACTTTGTTTCCCCTTACAGTATGTATTGGAATCTACAGTCTTTACTGTGCTTTATGTTGCACTACTGTCAAGTAGTAAAAGTAGTAGAGAGGTCCAATGTCTGCTGTACATATCTATTCTCATTTGGGAACGTTCAGCTGATGGATGGCCAGATGAAGTGGCTCAGATTGGGCTGCACTCTCTGCCCAGCCTCTCTCAAAGTCAAACCATGGTTGACCACATGGTCCACCACAGTCGCCCGAATTTCATCAGAGATTACTCTCCTTGTTCTTGGTCTTCGTCCACCTCCACCGGTACCCCCACCCCCACCTCCACCTCCACCGGTACCCCCACCCCCACCTCCACCTCCACCGGTACCCCCACCCCCACCTCCAACTCCACCGGTACCCCACCCCCACCTCTACCTCCAACGGTACCCCACCCCACCTCTACCTCCACCGGTACCCCACCTCCACCGGTACCCCACCCCCACCTCCACCGGTACCCCACCTCTACCTCCACCGATACCCCACCCCCACCTCCACCTCTACCTCCACCGGTATCCCACCTCTACCTCCACCGGTACCCCACCCCCACCTCCACCGGTACCCCACCTCTACCTCCACCGGTACCCCACCTCCACCTCTACCTCAACCGGTACCCCACCTCCACCGGTACCCCACCCCCACCTCCACCGGTACCCCACCCCCATCTCCACCTCTACCTCAACCGGTACCCCACCTCAACCGGTAACCTGTAATCTGATGGAAGATGTAAAGGACCAGGACTCCTTTAATGTGTCCATTTACTGTAATCTGATGGAAGATGTAAAGGACCAGGACTCCTTCAATGTGTCCATTTACTGTAATCTGAAGATGTAACGGACCATGACTCCTTAAATGTGTCCAGTTACTGTAATCTGAAAATGTGAAGGACCAGGACTCCTTTAATGTGTCCATTTACTGTAATCTGATGGAAGATGTGAAGGACCAGGACTCCTTTAATGTGTCCATTTACTGTAATCTGATGGAAGATGTAAATGACTACAACTCTGTTAACCCATTTTTTTGGGGCCATTATCAAACATATACCATATAACTGTCTGACTCCTGCTTTATAACAGTCAAAGTCATCTCCAGTAATCCTGCTGAGAAAACTGTTTCCAACTTCCTGAAGAAAATGGGTTTTCTGTTGGAACATGCCTGGGTGTATGGATTCAGATAAACACAGAGCACACACACGCATGCACACAAGGACACACAGACCCTCCCCCTATCTAGCCTTGTGTGTGAGTGTGTGTGATGAGATAAGGGGATTACAGTGTCACTGTGGTGGTTCTGGTGAGACTGACTGACATGGCAAGCTCTTCAGTAATCTTCATAATCCATCTGAACACAATGGCTGCCCCCTGACCTTCCCTGCCCACACACACAAGAAGAGGTACACACACAAGAAGAGGTACACACACACATACACACACAAGAAGAGGTACACACACAAGAAGAGGTACACACACACACACACACACAAGAAGAGGTACACACACAAGAAGAGGTACACACACACACACACACATACACACACAAGAAGAGGTACACACACACACACACAAGAAGAGGTACACACACACACACACACAAGAAGAGGTACACACACAAGAAGAGGTACACACACACACACAAGAAGAGGTACACACACACACAAGAAGAGGTACACACACACACACAAGAAGAGGTACACACACACACACACACACACACAAGAAGAGGTACACACACACCACACACACACACAGACACACGCATGGACACAAGCACACACACCACACACACACACATGGACGCAAACACACACACACACACACATCAACGCAAGCACACACACACACACACACACACACTCACAGACACAGACAGACTCACTGGCGCAGGCACGTGGGCTTGCACACACACCACTTGTAGCCTATACTTGTTATACTGTACAATACACGCGCATCTTGACTACCGGCTGGCAGGAGGGTACAGAAACCGCCTTAAGTCGAGTAGTTACAACCCGTGACACCCTATCGCTGTTGCGCAGTGAAAGAATGCAACTTTACAAACTAGCCATTCAGCCTGGAACCGCAGGAGATTCAGGACATCTGCCCGCGTCGTGCCACGTCCTTTCAGAACGTCGTGTGCTCGTGCTGATCTCTCCGCATAAGACTATTGTCTCGTCTGGTCATGCAGAAAAGCACTTGTTCTAGCGGTAGATATTCTGATGCTAAATTCCAACGGCAGTAAACAGATGTTGTGTTCGATGCTGCCATGTTATCCATATGTTTGGGGTGTATAAAAGGACGTTTAAAACGCTATCATAATATTTGCTTTTGCATTTCAGCGGGTTGGATAGAGGATGCGGCTACTTCGCCAGTGACATAAGTTGATTTCCTTCAACAATTCCAGCCTGTTAAAGTAAAGTAAATAAATAACAATTGAAATGTAGATTTTTAAAATTATTTCATGTAAAAAAAAAGTCTATCATATTTTCAAGTTTTAAATATTAAACACGAAACACTTATAACACAGTTATAATCAGCCTACATTATAAGGTGACTATTACGCACGTAGCCATGATGTGTGAAGGGTTTATTGGCCTATAACTCCTCATTGGAAATAAAGCAACAGATAATTATCTCTCACTACAGTCTTCTAGGATTGGTCGGCTCTACTGTCAATCATACGCCCCAAGCCTAAACGGGATGAATGGGATGTAGCCTACTCATCTATTCGCCGTAGTGCGCTCCCTCTCGCTCACACGCCTGTTGGCCAAGTGATGGGAGACAACCACCGATACTTTGTTTTTACGCACAGGGCGCGGACACACCTGACCGGAGTATCTTTTCGTTTCGTTTGGAATTGCGTATCAATGGAGCTGGAAATTAGATTAATTCATCACTAAATAATAAGAAGTCCGTTATAAACAGCGTATAGGCAAGTTGTGGAATTATGTCACCAGGATTTTTGCAGTGGAAGAGGAGCGAATAACTTTAGCCAATATGCGTTTTTGGATTATGACTCGTCTCGCCCGACTGTCCTATGGAATATAGCCCAATATATCAGAACCTGCATTTTGTCTCATCATCCCACGTGAGGAATAAACTCTTTGTTTTCTGCATCATGTTGTCCCTGTGGGTGTATATGATATATTGCTGCGTCGGATACTGTTCAACCATGCCAAGTCTGATGGTCGGTACAGCCAGCAGTAAACATTCACAACATCTCGAAACAGTTGACCCTAACAGAACTCAACCCCGACTCCAAAACGAAGGGGACTTGGAATCCGAACACCAAGAAGATCCGTTAGATTCTTTAGATCCGTTATTCGGCGCATCATCCAGGGACGTGTTAAATAATGAGAGTGATTTGGACAGCAGAGGAGGGGAGGACTGGGATGAGATTCGAAGCGAGCAGAGGACGTTGGATAATAATGTCGTGTCAAGTCTCTTCAACGAGTCAGGGCCGGTGGAGAGTAAGAAGTTGCCCCAGGCGATTATCATCGGGGTGAAGAAGGGAGGCACACGGGCGCTGCTGGAGTTCCTCCGCGTGCATCCCGACATTAGAGCTGTTGGGGCCGAGCCGCACTTCTTTGATCGGAACTATGACAAGGGGCTAGAGTGGTACAGGTACATTTCATACACTTAATAACGTTAACTGATCAGAACATAAACGAATTATGTATATACTACTAAAATAATTCATAATTTGCCCTTTAATTGAGCCCATCTATTTAATTTAATTTATTTTGTATCCCATCTTCATTTCTAGGCTACTATTCAGTCTATAACACATACACATGTCATAGGTTGTCTGGTCGATTAATGGGTTTCTGAGAAACACCGTTATTTTTAGAGACTCACAGAGAACATCAAACAAAACCTCAAGGCTGTCAGGGAAGAACATCTCCGTTTAGAATATTATGTTTGCTGGCCTCTACGTCTCTTCACAGAGCTACTGGAGGACTAATGCACGCAGTGTCTTTAAACACACCTCTAAGATAACACGCAACACTACGATTAGATGGACATATGGCCATTGTGCTGAGTGGAAAAAAATAACCAGGTTGATTAGCATGGATTTAAACACACACACACACACACACACACACACACACACACACACACACACACACACACACACACACTCACACTCACACTCACACACTCACACTCACACTCACACACACACACATACACACATAGAATATAAATAGGCCTACGCCACACAATGGTAACAATTAGTTAAAGTAACCAGTGCCTGTAGTTAAGTTAATTAAAGTAGTGACCATTCACTGTGGCTCATGTGGTTGGTGAATATAGACCTACAGTAGTTCTGAAAAACTGTACCATGAATGTGCAGACACTATGGGTATCCAATGGAATGTGTTTATGAATGTATATCCTGTTCAAGGTGAAAATAAAACACATTTTTCATTGGGCCAATAAAGCTATAATAAAGTTATAATGAAGCTAGAAGTCTCTCCTCACAGTGTGATGAGTGTGAACTGAGGAATGTATCACTCTAACAGCTGACTACCAACCCAATACAATCTAAACACCACCTTGGTGTAATCAAACACTCCATATAAAGTATAGTCCTGAGTCATAGGGAGAGTCCCAAATGGCACACATAGGCTGTGGTCAAAAGAAGTGGGAATAGGGTGCCATTTGGGACTAGGGCTGATATGGGCCTAATAAAAGGGCCCATATTCAATTACGCACCTTAAATGACACATAGAAACTGACTTGTTTGACAGTTCCTTCTAGAGCTCAGACAAACATTCTACAGCTTCCATTCAGTTTGACAGTTCCTTCTAGAGCTCAGACAAACATTCTACAGCTTCCATTCAGTTTGACAGTTCCTTCTAGAGCTCAGACAAACATTCTACAGCTTCCATTCAGTTTGACAGTTCCTTCTAGAGCTCAGACAAACATTCTACAGCTTCCATTCAGTTTGACAGTTCCTTCTAGAGGTCAGACAAACATTCTACAGCTTCCATTCAGTTTGACAGTTCCTTCTAGAGGTCAGACAAACATTCTACAGCTTCCATTCATTTTGATAGTTCCTTCTAGAGCTCAGACAAACATTCTACAGCTTCCATTCAGTTTGACAGTTCCTTCTAGAGCTCAGACAAACATTCTACAGCTTCCATTCAGTTTGACAGTTCCTTCTGGAGCTCAGACAAACATTCTACAGCTTCCATTCAGTTTGACAGTTCCTTCTGGAGCTCAGACAAACATTCTACTGCTTCCATTCAGTTTGACAGTTCCTTCTGGAGCTCAGACAAACATTCTACAGCTTCCATTCAGTTTGACAGTTCCTTCTAGAGGTCAGACAAACATTCTACAGCTTCCATTCAGTTTGACAGTTCCTTCTGGAGCTCAGACAAACATTCTACTGCTTCCATTCAGTTTGACAGTTCCTTCTGGAGCTCAGACAAACATTCTACAGCTTCCATTCAGTTTGACAGTTCCTTCAAGAGGTCAGACAAACATTCTGCAGCTTCCATTCAGTTTGACAGTTCCTTCTAGAGGTCAGACAAACATTCTACAGCTTCCATTCAGTTTGACAGTTCCTTCTGGAGCTCAGACAAACACTACAGCTTCCATTCAGTTTGACAGTTCCTTCTAGAGGTCAGACAAACATTCTACAGCTTCCATTCAGTTTGACAGTTCCTTCTAGAGGTCAGACAAACATTCTACAGCTTCCATTCAGTTTGACAGTTCCTTCTGGAGCTCAGACAAACATTCTACAGCTTCCATTCAGTTTGACAGTTCCTTCTAGAGGTCAGACAAACATTCTACAGCTTCCATTCAGTTTGACAGTTCCTTCTGGAGCTCAGACAAACACTCTACAGCTTCCATTCAGTTTGACAGTTCCTTCTGGAGCTCAGACAAACACTCTACAGCTTCCATTCAGTTTGACAGTTCCTTCTAGAGGTCAGACAAACATTCTACAGCTTCCATTCAGTTTGACAGTTCCTTCTGGAGCTCAGACAAACACTACAGCTTCCATTCAGTTTGACAGTTCCTTCTAGAGGTCAGACAAACATTCTACAGCTTCCATTTAGTTTGACAGTTCCTTCTAGAGGTCAGACAAACATTCTACAGCTTCCATTCAGTTTGACAGTTCCTTCTGGAGCTCAGACAAACATTCTACAGCTTCCATTCAGTTTGACAGTTCCTTCTAGAGGTCAGACAAACATTCTACAGCTTCCATTCAGTTTGACAGTTCCTTCTGGAGCTCAGACAAACATTCTACAGCTTCCATTCAGTTTGACAGTTCCTTCTAGAGGGCAGACAAACATTCTACAGCTTCCATTCAGTTTGACAGTTCCTTCTGGAGCTCAGACAAACATTCTACAGCTTCCATTCAGTTTGACAGTTCCTTCTAGAGGTCAGACAAACATTCTACAGCTTCCATTCAGTTTGACAGTTCCTTCTGGAGCTCAGACAAACACTCTACAGCTTCCATTCAGTTTGACAGTTCCTTCTGGAGCTCAGACAAACACTCTACAGCTTCCATTCAGTTTGACAGTTCCTTCTAGAGGTCAGACAAACATTCTACAGCTTCCATTCAGTTTGACAGTTCCTTCTGGAGCTCAGACAAACACTACAGCTTCCATTCAGTTTGACAGTTCCTTCTAGAGGTCAGACAAACATTCTACAGCTTCCATTCAGTTTGACAGTTCCTTCTAGAGGTCAGACAAACATTCTACAGCTTCCATTCAGTTTGACAGTTCCTTCTGGAGCTCAGACAAACATTCTACAGCTTCCATTCAGTTTGACAGTTCCTTCTAGAGGTCAGACAAACATTCTACAGCTTCCATTCAGTTTGACAGTTCCTTCTGGAGCTCAGACAAACATTCTACAGCTTCCATTCAGTTTGACAGTTCCTTCTAGAGGGCAGACAAACATTCTACAGCTTCCATTCAGTTTGACAGTTCCTTCTGGAGCTCAGACAAACATTCTACAGCTTCCATTCAGTTTGACAGTTCCTTCTAGAGGTCAGACAAACATTCTACAGCTTCCATTCAGTTTGACAGTTCCTTCTGGAGCTCAGACAAACATTCTACAGCTTCCATTCAGTTTGACAGTTCCTTCTAGAGGTCAGACAAACATTCTACAGCTTCCATTCAGTTTGACAGTTCCTTCTGGAGCTCAGACAAACACTCAACAGCTTCCATTCAGTTTGACAGTTCCTTCTAGAGGTCAGACAAACATTCTACCACTTCCAATTAATTTTGACAGTTCCTTCTAGAGGTCAGACAAACATTCTACAGCTTCCATTCAGTTTGACAGTTCCTTCTGGAGCTCAGGCAAACATTCTACAGCTTCCATTCAGTTTGACAGTTCCTTCTAGAGCTCAGACAAACATTCTACAGCTTCCATTCAGTTTGACAGTTCCTTCTAGAGGTCAGACAAACATTCTACAGCTTCCATTCAGTTTGACAGTTCCTTCTAGAGGTCAGACAAACATTCTACAGCTTCCATTCAGTTTGACAGTTCCTTCTAGAGGTCAGACAAACATTCTACAGCTTCCATTCAGTTTGACAGTTCCTTCTAGAGCTCAGACAAACATTCTACAGCTTCCATTCAGTTTGACAGTTCCTTCTGGAGCTCAGACAAACATTCTACAGCTTCCATTCAGTTTGACAGTTCCTTCTAGAGGTCAGACAAACGTTCTACAGCTTCCATTCAGTTTGACAGTTAATTCTGGAGCTCAGACAAACATTATACAGCTTCCATTCAGTTTGACAGTTCCTTCTGGAGCTCAGACAAACATTCTACAGCTTCCATTCAGTTTGACAGTTCCTTCTAGAGGTCATACAAACATTCTACAGCTTCCATTCAGTTTGACAGTTCCTTCTAGAGGTCAGACAAACATTCTACAGCTTCCATTCAGTTTGACAGTTCCTTTTAGAGCTCAGACAAACACTCTATAGCTTCCATTCAGCTTGACAGTTCCTTCTCGAGCTCAGAGAAACATTATAGAGCTTCTATTCAGTTTTTCTTCTGGAGTTTAGACCCAAACAGCACATGGTTTACTGCCAGGAGTAAACAGACTAAATAATGACATCATCCCCTAGCAGCCAGAAGCATCGTAATTCAATTGAGTGCTCCCGGTTCCAGGGATTGATTCTTAGGCTGTGATTCCCTTTACGACAACACAGCTTTAACCATGCTTGGTTCCCAAATGACACCCTATTCCCTATATAGAGCACTACTTCCGACCGGAGCTCATAGAGCTCATATCACACTATGTAGGGCATAGGGTGCCACTTGGGACACAGACAATGAGTTAATTTCAACTTCCAGGGATCCAAAGCTATAGGAACAGTGAACAGTTTGCCCAGTGTTCAACAATGTGTGGTTGTAATGATCAACCTCTCAGTGCATCTCAGTGAGTTCCCAGTGTTAGCTAGACCTGTTGTAACCCACAGCATCACAACAGGCCTCTCTCTGTTCTAAACAACTATAATCTGTTCCTGATTCAGTCGTTGACAGGACCTCCGTAGAGTATCAGAGTGATATGTAAAGTTACATCATTTCAGGAATTCTGAGGTTTTTAATTGAAGACTGAAAAACAGCAGATGAGACACTTTGTCAACGTTGAAACGTGTACCTTTGTTGGTTTCTTTGAGGAGCCATCTAAATGGACTTGAGCCATCTAAATGGACTTGAGCCATCTAAATCGAGCCATCTAAATCGAGCCATCTAAATGGACTTGAGCCATCTAAATTGAGCCATCTAAATAGACTCGAGCCATCTAAATGGACTTGAGCCATCTAAATTGAGCCATCTAAATGGACTTGAGCCATCTAAATTGAGCCATCTAAATTGAGCCATCTAAATTGAGCCATCTAAATGGACTTGGGCCATGGAGATTAGCAGTCAATGTCAACGGCTCCTTAATGCTACTAGTTCAACGCTGTCTTCATCAACCTCTATTCATAACTCTACAATGGAGGAAGTCAGGGGAGCTACGTTCAAAAGGCCTTCTGGGTTCAGCTGCTCCAAGAGTTTCCAGACAGTGTTAGGACACTTGTGTTGAGGTTGACCAACGCACTGTGACGGGGACAGGGGGGGGGGGGGGTCTTTAGTGCCTCTTCACTGACTGAGAAGAGAAGAGATGACATTCAACAAGGAACAGACAGTTTCTTCCTCTGGTGGTTTCTGGAGTCTTTAAGCATCATATTTCATGACTCGATCAGAACGGCAAACTGATGTAGTAGGATCTGTGTTGATCATAGAAACTGGAGGCTATTGGCGGAGATAAAGAGCTGGAAGACAGTAAACGTCTGAGTGACATCTGACCTATTTATGTTAGCTAAAGGTGAACATGCAAAAGCTCATCCTCTGGCTCAGAACTGGTATTTCTAAACACATTAGAGCTGCAGGTTCATGAATGTGTAGGCCTACGGTAAGTATCCACAGTGGGGAAACACAGTGCATTTGTATATGTAGGATGTAATGAAAGAACCCTGTATCTGATTGCCTGGAGTGGTTGTTAGGTTAATTAAAACCCCTCAGCTTGAGTAACGCCCAGCCAGACCATTCAGACCCCAGTCAGACCCCAGAGGTCTCTGTACTAATGACCATCACTAGTGACCGTCACCACCCTGGATCAACAGAGTCATCTCCCTCTACTCTGTTTTTTAGTGAAGTCACAGTGGAGGGAGGGAGGGCCGAGGTCACATGGTCATCCACATACCAACCAGTAAACTTACTGTTAAAACATTCTAGATGATCAGAAAGGGTGCCAGTTATTCAGGGTTACTAGAGCAGGCCCAACTCGTTCACCATGGAGGATAGTCCTCTTACCATGAGGTCAGTTATTTCAGTGTTGGTCCTAACTTTATCCTTAGGAGGGGATGGACAGGGAGAGGGTATGGTGTGGCTTGACTAACTCTCGTAAAGCCTCCACCACTGTGCTTGGGGAGAGGAGGTGCAGGGGAGGGGAGAGAGGGGGCTGAGGAGCAGCTCTGCTGGGTGGCCTGGTTCAGGCCCGTCCCCCGTGGAGGCATTGATCTCTGCTGCCCACATCTCCACACTGTTGGTCCAACAGTGCTGTAGAAGCCCCCCACCCTGCAGTCTAGAGCCACACAGAGAGGAGAGGCCATACACATAGAATAACTACAACACACAATATGGTCGCCTTGAAAGGGGATTCTCATCTAGTCCTTCTATTTCTATGGCCTAGGCCTGGCGCAGCGGGGACTCCGGCCACAGATATAGCCAGTTGGCCACGCTTTCACAGAATATAGACCTGCTTACACCAAGAGGCAGAAAGACAGGAGCTGCCAGACAAATTGTAGGCTGCACGCTCACACATACAGGAGGGTGGGAGCGCGGGAGGAGGGAGCGCGGGAGGAGGGAACTCCCAAAGGCCGTGGGAATGTTCTTTTCCATTCCAACCTTCCTCCTCCTTTCTCTATAAGTCACTGTTTTAATTCCCAGTTAGACTTCTTGACTTATTCTCTTCTTGATACTATGAATTTAGAGAGTAGAACATCTGGGCACCACATGCTGCTGGAATCAAAAGGCATGAAGTGATCCTGGAAAACGAACCCATTCTGTTGAAATATGATAGTGTGGGGTTTTTCTGTTCTCGTCAGCTTGCTATCTCACTGACTGTCAGAGGAAGGGAAACAGTTATTCTAACCCCAAACAGAGCTGCTTGGGAGCTGGGTCGGAGCTGGGTCAGAGCTGGGTCGGAGCTGGGTGGGAGCTTGGTGAGAGCTGGGTCGGAGCTCTGTGGGATCTGGTTCGGAGCTGGGTGGGAGCTTGGTGAGAGCTGGGTCGGAGCTTGGTGAGAGCTTGGTCGGAGCTTGGTGAGAGCTGGGTCGAAGCTTGGTGAGAGCTTGGTCGGAGCTTGGTGAGAGCTGGGTCGGAGCTTGGTGAGAGCTTGGTCGGAGCTTGGTGAGGAGCTGGGTCGGAGCTTGGTGGGAGCTGGGTCGGAGCTTGGTGAGAGCTTGGTCGGAGCTTGGTGAGAGCTGGGTCGGAGCTTGGTGAGAGCTGGGTCGGAGCTTGGTGAGAGCTGGGTCGGAGCTTGGTGAGAGCTTGGTCGGAGCTGGGTGGGAACTTGGTGGGACCTGGGTCGGAGCTGGGTGGGAACTTGGTGGGACCTGGGTCGGAGCTGGGTGGGAACTTGGTGGGACCTGGGTCGGAGCTGGGTGGGAACTTGGTGGGACCTGGGTTTGGGATAGGTATGCAGAGAATATTTTTATTTGACCTTTATTTAACCAGGCAAGTCAGTTAAGAACAAATTCTTATTTTCAATGACGGTCTAGGAACAGTGGGTTAACTGCCTTGTTCAGGGGCAGAACGACAGATTTTCACCTTGTCAGCTCGGGGGTTTGAACTTGCAACCTTTCGGTTACTAGTCCAACACTCTAACCACTAGGCTACCCTGCCGCCCCAATGATGGAGTTGAGTCCCAATTAGCACCCTATCCCCTATATAATGCACTACATTTGACCAGAGCATTATAGGCCCTGGTCAAAAGTAGTGCCTTTTCTAGGAAATAGAGTGCCGTTGGGGACGCAGCCAGAGAGAGGGCAGTAAATTGAAAGTGAGTCTTTAGAATCTGCAGTGGCGGTGGGGGTGTACAGCTGTCTGAAAGAGGAGCAGAGGAACCCCTGGGGTTTATATTAACCCTAGTGATAATAGAACAGGGCCATTAGAGTGAAACGTAGTTTCTCTTCACTTTACGTTGTATGCAAATGTCCCTCAGGAGCGGGAAAGTGCTTTTTCAACTTGAATCCTTCAGAATGTTGCCTGCAAATGGAACTCTGGGTTCTGGAACTCTGGGTTCTGGAACTCTGGGTTCTGGAACTCTGAGGCCAGCAGGATGGACAGATTGTTAACACTGAGCCTCAGTGTTCTCTATTCTGTTCTGAAAGTTGACTCTCCTCCTGAGGTCTTTCAGAGGGAGAAGTTACATTTCCCTTCAGCTAGTTCATACAAGTACATTTGGTTTTCTTTTTGCTGACTACAAACCCTTAGTAGTTTTTATGGACACAGGGGAATAATAATGGTTTAAGAAGCAGGAAAGCCATCCATGTAGATCCTTCCCAGCTAAATTCAATGCATCAGCATATTGATAGGCAGGAGAAGAACAGAACATCTGTTGAGAATGAGGAACGGGCCCAACGGGGGGTGTGTAGGGCTACAGTAGGTATTGAAATATGCTGACATTTGTTTCTGAACATTCCCGAAATAGTTGACTTTTAGCTGACGCAGCTGTGTGAACGGTATTGGTTAAGACCTACTTTTACTTCTTGGAGCTCAATAGCTGGAAAACTAAAGTTAATCTCTCATCAAACTATTATCAATCAGGGATGGAAACTGTCATTTCAGGTGGTAAAACCCGGGGGTTTTATAGGAGGTCATCAGACCACAGCACTTTGTCAGACACTTAGAAGAACATGGACACATTGTGGTTCAGTTCAGTTGTGTAGTTCTCTCCTTCTCTGTCCTCCTGGAGTTGTTTAGTTCTCTCCTTCTCTGTCCTCCTGGAGTTGTTTAGTTCTCTCCTTCTCTGTCCTCCTGGAGTTGTTGTTTAGTTCTCTGTCCTCCTGGAGTTGTTTAGTTCTCTCCTTCTCTGTCCTCCTGGAGTTGTTTAGTTCTCTCCTTATCTGTCCTCCTGGACTTGTTGTTTAGTTCTCTCCTTCTCTATCCTCCTGGAGTTGCTTAGTTCTCTCCTTCTCTGTCCTCCTGGAGTTGTTTAGTTCTCTCCTTCTCTGTCCTCCTGGAGTTGTTGTTTAGTTCTCTGTCCTCCTGGAGTTGTTTAGTTCTCTCCTTCTCTGTCCTCCTGGAGTTGTTGTTTAGTTCTCTGTCCTCCTGGAGTTGTTGTTTAGTTCTCTCCTTCTCTATCCTCCTGTAGTTGATGTTTAGTTCTCTCCTTCTCTGTCCTCCTGGAGTTGTTGTTTAGTTCTCTCCTTCTCTGTCCTCCTGGAGTTGTTTAGGTCTCTCCTTCTCTATCCTCCTGGAGTTGTTGTTTAGTTCTCTCCTTCTCTGTCCTCCTGGAGTTGTTGTTTAGTTCTCTGTCCTCCTGGAGTTGTTGTTTAGTTCTCTCCTTCTCTATCCTCCTGTAGTTGATGTTTAGTTCTCTCCTTCTCTGTCCTCCTGGAGTTGTTGTTTAGTTCTCTCCTTCTCTGTCCTCCTGGAGTTGTTTAGGTCTCTCCTTCTCTATCCTCCTGGAGTTGTTGTTTAGTTCTCTCCTTCTCTATCCTCCTGGAGTTGTTGTTTAGGTCTCTCCTTCTCTGTCCTCCTGGAGTTGTTTAGTTCTCTCCTTCTCTGTCCTCCTGGAGTTGTTGTTTAGTTCTCTCCTTCTCTATCCTCCTGGAGTTGTTATTTAGTTCTCTATTGTCCTGGAGGTGTTGTTTAGTTCTCTGTCCTCCTGGAGTTGTTGCTTAGTTCTCTCATTCTCTATCCTCCTGGAGTTGTTGTTTAGTTCTCTCCTTCTCTGTCCTCCTGGAGTTGTTTAGTTCTCTCCTTCTCTATCCTCCTGGAGTTGTTGTTTAGTTCTCTCCTTCTCTGTCCTCCTGGAGTTGTTGTTTAGTTCTCTCCTTCTCTGTCCTCCTGGAGTTGTTTAGTTTTCTCCTTCTCTGTCCTCCTGGACTTGTTTAGTTCTCTCTTTCTCTGTCCTCCTGGAGTTGTTGTTTATTTCTCTCCTTCTCTGTCCTCCTGGAGTTGTTTAGTTCTCTCCTTCTCTGTCCTCCTGGAGTTGTTGTTTAGTTCTCTCCTTCTCTGTCCTCCTGGAGTTGTTTAGTTCTCTCCTTCTCTATCCTCCTGGAGTTGTTGTTTAGTTCTCTCCTTCTCTATCCTCCTGGAGTTGTTGTTTAGTTCTCTCCTTCTCTGTCCTCCTGGAGTTGTTTAGTGCTCTCCTTCTCTGTCCTCCTGGAGTTGTTTAGTTCTCTCCTTCTCTGTCCTCCTGGAGTTGTTTAGTTCTCTCCTTTTCTGTCCTCCTGGAGTTCTCTTCTTCTCTGTCCTCCTGGAGTTGTTTAGTTCTCTCCTTCTCTATCCTCCTGGAGTTGTTGTTTAGTTCTCTCCTTCTCTGTCCTCCTGGAGTTGTTTAGTTCTCTCCTTCTCTATCCTCCTGGAGTTGTTGTTTAGTTCTCTCCTTCTCTATCCTCCTGGAGTTGTTGTTTAGTTCTCTCCTTCTCTGTCCTCTTGGAGTTGTTTAGTTCTCTCCTTCTCTATCCTCCTGGAGTTGTTGTTTAGTTCTCTCCTTCTCTGTCCTCCTGGAGTTGTTTAGTTCTCTCCTTCTCTGTCCTCCTGGAGTTGTTTAGTTCTCTCCTTCTCTGTCCTCCTGGAGTTGTTTAGTTCTCTCCTCTGTCCTCCTGGGGTTGTTTAGTTCTCTCCTTCTCTGTCCTCCTGGAGTTGTTTAGTTCTCTCCTTCTCTGTCCTCCTGGAGTTGTTGTTTAGTTCTCTCCTTCTCTATCCTCCTGGAGTTGTTGTTTAGTTCTCTAGACCTGTACATCTCTGATGTTATTAATGATTAGGTCCTGTCAGACTATTGTCCATCTCTAATGTTATTACTGATCAGATCCTGTCAGACTGTAGACCTGCACATCCCTGCAGCAGCTAGGATAGAGCCATGAGTTGAATTACCAAAGTAATTTATCAAACAAATCACCTAGCAGGAACATATAGTTTTGGGCAGGAAGAAGTTTATTTCGCAGAATATTTTGTCACATTTTGCTGAATATTTATTTTGCTGACTGTAAGTCGCTCTGGATAAGACAGTCTGCTAAATGGTCAAAATGTATAACTGTAATTGATCCATCCTTGCCACCCTGACAGAGGTGTTGGTTCTGTTGTTCTGTTAACAGCAGGAAGACAGAGAGTGATAAAACTGCTATGCGGTAGCGCAAGGCTGAAAGTGACAGATCTATGGGTGGCAAGTAGCTAACCCGAAAGGTTGCTGGTTCGAATCCCCAGCCAACTAGGTAAAACATCTGTTCATGTGCCCTTGAGCAAGGCACTTAACCCTAATTGACCCTGTAAGTCTCTCTGGATGAGAGTGCCTGTTAAATGACTAAAATGAAAAACCAGAGGAGGGCATACACATTACGCCTCTTCTCTGCCCTTCTCCACTCACCTTCTCTCTAGACCTGGGCCTCTTCTCCACCCTTCTCCTCTCATGTTCTCTCTAGACCTGGGCCTCTTCTCCGCCCTTCTCCTCTCATCTTCTCTCTAGACCTGGGCCTCTTCTCCGCCCTTCTCCACTCACCTTCTCTCTAGACCTGGGCCTCTTCTCCACCCTTCTCCTCTCATGTTCTCTCTAGACCTGGGCCTCTTCTCCGCCCTTCTCCTCTCATCTTCTCTCTAGACCTGGGCCTCTTCTCCGCCCTTCTCCTCTCATCTTCTCTCTAGACCTGGGCCTCTTCTCCGCCCTTCTCCTCTCATCTTCTCTCTAGACCTGGGCCTCTTCTCCGCCCTTCTCCTCTCATCTTCTCTCTAGACATGGGCCTCTTCTCCGCCCTTCTCCTCTCATCTTCTCTCTAGACCTGGGCCTCTTCTCCGCCCTTCTCCTCTCATCTTCTCTCTAGACCTGGGCCTCTTCTCCGCCCTTCTCCTCTCATCTTCTCTCTAGACCTGGGCCTCTTCTCCGCCCTTCTCCTCTCATCTTCTCTCTAGACCTGGGCCTCTTCTCCGCCCTTCTCCTCTCATCTTCTCTCTAGACATGGGCCTCTTCTCCGCCCTTCTCCTCTCATCTTCTCTCTAGACCTGGGCCTCTTCTCCGCCCTTCTCCTCTCATCTTCTCTCTAGACCTGGGCCTCTTCTCCGCCCTTCTCCTCTCATCTTCTCTCTAGACCTGGGCCTCTTCTCCGCCCTTCTCCTCTCATCTTCTCTCTAGACCTGGGCCTCTTCTCCGCCCTTCTCCTCTCATCTTCTCTCTAGACATGGGCCTCTTCTCCGCCCTTCTCCTCTCATCTTCTCTCTAGACCTGGGCCTCTTCTCCGCCCTTCTCCTCTCATCTTCTCTCTAGACCTGGGCCATCTTCCAACTGTTAATAAGGTGGCCTTGATTCCTGCTGCTGCATATTGCTGGTATGAGAAGAGTCGAGGAGTGGATAGAAAAGGAGGGGAGGAGAGCATGGGAAAACCTTTCTCTGCATTATCTGTGTTGACAGGAATGCTCTAGAGATATTGAGACATCAGAGCACAGTGAAGAAGGCACTGAGTGCAGAGAGAGAGAGACAGAGAGAGAGAGAGAGAGAGAGAGAGAGAGAGAGAGAGAGTGATGAGAACGTCTTTTACACAGTTGATAAGAGAACGTCCCACCGGTATCTACGACCAAAGAACGGCCTCATCGTTCCTTCTAAGAAGCTGTTCTCTTTGATTCATGTCTGGAACTTGTCTAACAGAAATGTTGCCAGATTGTTCTGAGTGTCTGCATACCATCACCTCTTATCCCGTGTCTGGTGGTCTGAGGAGAGGAGTGGTTCCCACAGTAGTAGACCCTATGGTCCTGGTGAATCCTCCCTCTGAGCTGGTAGATAGTAGTATACCCTATAGTCCTGGTGAATCCTCCCTCTGAGCTGGTAGATAGTAGTAGACCCTATAGTCCTGGTGAATCCTCCCCTCTGAGCTGGTAGACAGTAATGGACACTATAGTCCTGGTGAATCCTCCTCTCTGAGCTGGTAGATAGTAGTAGACCCTATAGTCCTGGTGAATCCTCCCCTCTGAGCTGGTAAATAGTAGTGGACACAATAGTCCTGGTGAATCCTCCCCTCTGAGCTGATAGATAGTAGTGGACACAATAGTCCTGGTGAATCCTCCCCTCTGAGCTGGTAGATAGTAGTAGACACTATAGTCCTGGTGAATCCTCCCCTCTGAGCTGATAGATAGTAGTAGACACTATAGTCCTGGTGAATCCTCCCCTCTGAGCTGGTAGATAGTAGTAGACCCTATAGTCCTGGTGAATCCTCCCCTCTGAGCTGGTAGATAGGAGTAGACCCTATAGTCCTGGTGAATCCTCCCCTCTGAGCTGGTAGATAGTAGTAGACCCTATAGTCCTGGTGAATCCTCCCCTCTGAGCTGGTAGACAGTAATGGACTCTATAGTCCTGGTGAATCCTCCCCTCTGGTAGATAGTAGTAGACCCTATAGTCCTGGTGAATCGTGTCTGTTTAAATTCTAATCATGATTGTTGTTAATAAGTTATTGAAAGCCTGTGCTCACCTCATTCAGATTACAATGGACCAGTTATGTAAGTAAAGTTTTATTTGGATATAAATGTAGAGATAAAAGTACATGACTATACACCACACCCCAAGTCAGCCGACAGCAACAGCCAAGCCCAACAAGCTCCATACAGCCAGTCAGTCAGGGAAGTAAATTCCTACCTTTGAACCTGTTCCCTGATAGCAACAGATATCAACATTGACCAGCAGATTCAAACAGCCTCTGTCTAGAAGGAGATTGGTTAATGAAGTCACCTGACAGACCAGCAGCTTCAAACAGCCTCTGTCTAGAAGGAGATTGGTTAATGAAGTCACCTGACAGACCAGCAGCTTCAAACAGCCTCTGTCTAGAAGGAGATTGGTTAATGAAGTCACCTGACAGACCAGCAGCTTCAAACAGCCTCTGTCTAGAAGGAGATTGGTTAATGAAGTCACCTGACAGACCAGCAGCTTCAAACAGCCTAAGTCTAGAAGGAGATTGGTTAATGAAGTCACCTGACAGACCAGCAGCTTCAAACAGCCTCTGTCTAGAAGGAGATTGGTTAATGAAGTCACCTGACAGACCAGCAGCTTCAAACAGCCTCTGTCTAGAAGGAGATTGGTTAATGAAGTCACCTGACAGACCAGCAGCTTCAAACAGCCTCTGTCTAGAAGGAGATTGGTTAATGAAGTCACCTGACAGACCAGCAGCTTCAAACAGCCTCTGTCTAGAAGGAGATTGGTTAATGAAGTCACCTGACAGACCAGCAGCTTCAAACAGCCTAAGTCTAGAAGGAGATTGGTTAATGAAGTCACCTGACAGACCAGCAGCTTCAAACAGCCTCTGTCTAGAAGGAGATTGGTTAATGAAGTCACCTGACAGACCAGCAGCTTCAAACAGCCTCTGTCTAGAAGGAGATTGGTTAATGAAGTCACCTGACAGACCAGCAGCTTCAAACAGCTTCTGTCTAGAAGGAGATTGGTTAATGAAGTCACCTGACAGACCAGCAGACACAACACAGCAGTTTCACAGCTCACACAGACACACAGTGATTAGGGGCTGGAGCTAGGAGTTATCTAGTGGTTCGGGAGGAGGAAGAGGAGGAGGAGGAGGAAGAGCAGGAGGAGGAGGACAGGAAGTGTATGTTACATCTCTATTGGCTGATAGAGGAAGATGCTTTGCAACCTATTGGTTCCTCCAGGCAATCTAGTTTATTATCACAGAAACAATTGTGAAAGATTGTTAATCTGCCCCCAAGGGCACTCTTCTTCACTCCTCTAGCCTGAGACGGTGTTCCCTCTCTGTCTCTCTGTTCTTCTCTTTCGCTTTGTCTTTGTCTCTCTTTCTCATCTCTATTATTTCTCTCTCTCGTTCTCATTCTCTCTCTTTCTCTCCTCTCTATCTTACTCTCTCTTCTCTCCCTCTCAATTAAATTAAATTCAAAGGGCTTTTTAAAATTTATTTGGGTGTCTGTGTAAACTGAGGGAAATATGTGTCTCTAATATGATCATATATTTGTCAGGAGGTTAGGAAGTGCAGCTCAGTTTCCACCTTGTGGGCAGTGTGCACATAGCCTGTCTTCTCTTGAGAGCCAGGGCTGCCTTCAGGAGCCTCTCTCAATAGTAAAGCTATGCTTACTGAGTCTGTACATAGTCAAAGCCTTCATTTTGGGTCAGTCTCAGTGGTCAGTATTCTGCCACTATGTACTCTCTGTTTAGGGCCAAATATAATTCTAGTTTGCTCAGTTTTTTTGTTAATTCTTTCCAGTGTGTCAAGTAATTATATTTTTGTTTTCTCGTGATTTGGTTGGTTTTAATTGTGCTGCTGTCCTGGTGCTCTGTGGGGTGTGTTTGTGTTTGTGAACAGAGCCCCAGGACCAGCTTGCTTAGGCGACTCTTCTCCAGGTTCATCTCTCTGTAGGTGATAGCTTTGTTATGGAAGTTTTGAGAATCACTTCATTTTAGGTGGTTGTATAATTTAATTACTCTTTTCTGGATTTTGATAATTAGCGGGTATTGGCCTAATTCTGCTCTGCATGCATGATTTGGTGCTCTACGTTGTACACGGAGGATGTTTTTGCAGAATTCTGCATGCAGAGTCTCCATTTGGTGTTTGTCACATTTGGTAAATGATTGGTCAGTGAGCGGACCCCAGACCTCACAAACAGAAAGGGCAATGGGTTCTGTAACTGTTTTTAGACATCCTATTTAGTGTGTAAAATGTTCTGTTCCTTTTTATGTATAGTTTTTTGTGTGCTCTAGGGCAATGGTGTCGAGATGGAATTTATATTTGTCGTCCTGGCAACTGGACCTTTTTTGGAACACCATTATTTTTGGTCTTACTGAGATTTACTGTCAGGGCCCAGGTCTGACAGAATCTGTGCAGAATATCTAAGTGCTGCTGTAGGCCCTCCTTGTTTGGGGACAGAAGCACCAGATCATCAGCAAATAGTAGAATTTTATTTAGTAGGTTGAGCTGCATACCTGTCTCACCCCACAGCCTTGTGGAAAGAAATGTGTGTGTTTTTTGCCAATTTTAACAACACTTGTTGTGTGTGTACATGGATTTTATAATGTCGTATGATTTAACCCCAACACCGCTTTCAAACAATTTGTATAGAAAACCCTAATTTCTCTCTCTCTCTCTCTCTCTCTCTCTCTCTCTCTCTCTCTCTCTCTCTCTCTCTCTCTCTCTCTCTCTCTCTCTCGCTGTCTCTCTCTCTCTCTCTCGCTCTCTCTCTCTCTCTCTCTCTCTCTCTCTCTCTCTCTCTCGCTGTCTCTCTCTCTCTCTCTCTCTGTCGCTGTCTCTCTCTCTCTCCCTCTCTCTCTCTCTCTCTCTCTCTCTCTCTCTCTCTCCCTCTCTCTCTCTCTCTCTCTCTCTCTCTCTCTCTCTCTCTCTCTCTCTATCTCTCTCTCTCATATCTATCTAATGCATTATTCATCCATCTTCCATCCAGGTTTGTTTTGCTCTGGGACTAAGTGTGCATTTTGATTGGTAGTAAGTTTCTCTGTGACTCCCCCAGGGCCTTGACAAAATGCACTCCGCTTGTGTATCCAAGAGATACGGCATATAATTGCAGAAGTGTTGCAGTGATGCTGAAAGCGAGCTGTAGTGGTTGGTGTTTTGTTCACACCTCACATAGTAATAGGGAGAGAGGGAGATGGAAACGTATGAGTGTAGTGGAGAGAGATGTATCGAGAGACTAATGGGGAAGAGGGTTTTGTTGATTTCTGTGATTGCGACAGAAGGAAAGAGCAACCCCCTGTGTGTTTGCCTTGGAGTAATGAGGTCTTTCCAAAAGGAGCGATCCCCATAGGTCAAGGACCCACCCCAAGGCTCCAGTCAGCAGTGCTCAGCTAGGGCTTTACCATGCCTGTTTCTGCAGTAGTTGGTTACACACATTCAGAAGGAGATCAGCAAATACCTTACTTTTGACAAAGTAGTAGTTTAGTAGTATTTATAACTGTGTTCGTCATTGTTAAAAAATAGTGATAACTCTACTTACGAGACATATACTATCAACCAACCATCTCCTAATGTTAGTGACTGTACTATAGTAGTATTAGATATATACTACCAACCATCTCCTAATGTTAGTGACTGTACTATACTAGTATTAGATATATACTACCAACCATCTCCTAATGTTAGTGACTGTACTATAGTAGTATTAGATATATACTACCAACCATCTCCTAATGTTAGTGACTGTACTAAAGTAGTATTAGATATATACTACCAACCATCTCCTAATGTTAGTCACTGTACTAAAGTAGTATTAGATACAGTATATACTATCAACCATCTCCTAATGTTAGTGACTGTACTATAGTAGTATTAGATATATACTACCAACTATCTCCTAATGTTAGTGACTCTACTAATGTAATGTTATCTATCTGTCTTCCTCTTTTCTCCACTACCCTGCCTCCTCCCCTCCCTTCCCTCCTCCCCTCCTTCCTCCCCTCCCCTCCCATCCCTCCTCCACTTCCTCCTACCCTCTCTCCTACACTCCCTCCTCCCCTCCCTCCAACCCTCCCTCCTCCCTTACCCCTCTAAGTCACTAAGCACTAGTCTACTACCCCTCACTAGTCTACTACCCCTATCTCCCTCCCTCCTTTCTATCCTTCTAATGCACTACAAGGACTAATACCCCTAATGCCTATGTGTTTAGGCTCAGATTAAATCTCTGGTGGCCCACTTTAGCCATTACCCTGAGCCCTGGTCATTACCCTGGTCTGGGGCTGCAGTTAACTGGCTAATTTATTATCTAAAAGAGTCAGGTCAGCTCAGTAAGAGGGACTGGACAGACAGACAGACAGACAGACAGACAGACAGACAGACAGACAGACAGACAGACAGACAGACAGACAGACAGACAGACAGACAGACAGACAGACAGACAGACATACATACATACATACATACATACATACATACATACATACATACATACATACATACATACATACATACATACATACATACATACATACATACATACATACATACATTGACCGTAATCAGTTTTGACCTTTATATCATAATGAATAAGATTACATAGACAGGGGGATCTGATCCTAGATCAGCATTCCTGTTCCACAACGCTTGATCCTTTATGTCTCCGTAAGTTATCTGACCTGAATGCACAGTCTGACTACTCCTGAACTGTAGCCTGGATGCTGCATGGTCCCAGGGTGTAACTCCTAAACTATAGCCTGGCTGCTGTATGGTCCCAGGATGTAACTCCTAAACTATAGCCTGGATGCTGCATGGTCCCAGGGTGTAACTCCTAAACTATAGCCTGGCTGCTGCATGGTCCCAGGGTGTAACTCCTAAACTATAGCCTGGCTGCTGCATGGTCCCAGGCTGTAACTCCTAAACTATAGCCTGGCTGCTGCATGGTCCCAGGCTATAACTCCTAAACTATAGCCTGGCTGCTGCATGGTCCCAGGCTGTAACTCCTAAACTATAGCCTGGCTGCTGCATGGTCCCAGGCTATAACTCCTGAACTGTAGCCTGGATGCTGCATGGTCCCAGGCTATAACTCCTAAACTATAGCCTGGATGCTGCATGGTCCCAGGCTGTAACTCCTGAACCACACAGTGCTATATGTGCCTTAGCCCAATACTAACCTCTCCATCTTTCCATGTCTCCATCTCTCCACCTCTCCATCTCTCCACCTCTACGCCTCTCTACTTCTCCAACTCTACATCTCTCCATCTCTCCACCTCTCCATCTCTCCATCTCTCTACTTCTCCAACTCTACATCTCTCCATCTCTCCACCTCTCCATCTCTCCATCTCTCCACCTCTCTACTTCTCCAACTCTCCATCTCTCCACCTCTCCATCTCTCCACCTTTCCACCTCTCCACCTCTCCATCTCTCCACCTCTCCATCTCTCCACCTCTACGCCTCTCTACTTCTCCAACTCTCCATCTCTCCATCTCTCCACCTCTCCATCTCTCCATCTCTCCACCTCTCCATCTCTCCATCTCTCTACTTCTCCAACTCTACATCTCTCCATCTCTCCACCTCTCCATCTCTCCATCTCTCCACCTCTCTACTTCTCCAACTCTCCATCTCTCCACCTCTCCATCTCTCCACCTCTCCACCTCTCCACCTCTACATCTCTCCATCTCTCCAGCTCTCCATCTCTCCATCTCTCCACCTCTCTACTTCTCCAACTCTCCATCTCTCCACCTCTCCATCTCTCCACCTCTCCATCTCTCCATCTCTCCACCTTTCCATCTCTCCACCTCTACGCCTCTCTACTTCTCCAACTCTCCATCTCTCCATCTCTCCACCTCTCCATCTCTCCATCTCTCCACCTCTCCATCTCTCCATCTCTCTACTTCTCCAACTCTACATCTCTCCATCTCTCCACCTCTCCATCTCTCCATCTCTCCACCTCTCTACTTCTCCAACTCTCCATCTCTCCACCTCTCCATCTCTCCACCTCTCCACCACTCCATCTCTCCATCTCTCCACCTCTCCATCTCTCCACCTCTACGCCTCTCTACTTCTCCAACTCTACATCTCTCCACCTCTCCATCTCTCCACCTCTCCATCTCTCCACCTCTCCATCTCTCCATCTCTCCACCTCTCCACCTCTCCACCTCTCCATCTCTCCACCTCTCCATCTCTCCATCTCTCCATCTCTCCATCTCTCCACCTCTCCATCTCTCCATCTCTCTACTTCTCCATCTCTCCATCTCTCCACCTCTCCGCCTCTCTACTTCTCCAACTCTACATCTCTCCATCTCTCCACCTCTCCATCTCTCCATCTCTCCACCTCTCTACTTCTCCAACTCTCCATCTCTCCACCTCTCCATGTCTCCACCTCTCTACTTCTCCAACTCTCCATCTCTCCACCTCTCCATCTCTCCACCTCTCTACTTCTCCAACTCTCCATCTCTCCACCTCTCCATCTCTCCATGTCTCCACCTCTCCATCTCTCCACCTCTCCATGTCTCCACCTCTCCACCTCTCCATCTCTCCACCTCTCCATGTCTCCATCTCTCCACCTCTCCATGTCTCCACCTCTCCACCTCTCCACCTCTCCATCTCTCCACCTCTCCACCTCTCCATCTCTCCACCTCTCCATCTCTCCATCTCTCCATGTCTCCACCTCTCCACCTCTCCATCTCTCCATCTCCCCACCTCTCCATCTCTCCATCTCTCCACCTCTCCATCTCTCCACCTCTCCATCTCTCCACCTCTCCATCTCTCCACCTCTCCACCTCTCCATGTCTCCACCTCTCCACCTCTACATCTCTCCATCTCTCCATCTCTCCATGTCTCCATCTCTCCATCTCTCCACCTCTCCACCTCTCCATCTCTCCACCTCTCCATCTCTCTACTTCTCCAACTCTACATCTCTCCATCTCTCCATCTCTCCACCTCTCTACTTCTCCAACTCTCCATCTCTCCACCTCTCCATCTCTCCACCTCTCCACCTCTCCATCTCTCCATCTCTCCACCTCTCCATCTCTCCACCTCTACGCCTCTCTACTTCTCCAACTCTACATCTCTCCATCTCTCCATCTCTCCACCTCTCCATCTCTCCATCTCTCCACCTCTCCATCTCTCCATCTCTCTACTTCTCCAACTCTACATCTCTCCATCTCTCCACCTCTCCATGTCTCCATCTCTCCACCTCTCTACTTCTCCAACTCTCCATCTCTCCACCTCTCCATCTCTCCACCTCTCCACCTCTCCACCTCTCCATCTCTCCATCTCTCCACCTCTCCATCTCTCCACCTCTACGCCTCTCTACTTCTCCAACTCTACATCTCTCCACCTCTCCATCTCTCCACCTCTCCACCTCTCCATCTCTCCACCTCTCCATCTCTCCATCTCTCCACCTCTCCACCTCTCCAGCTCTCCATCTCTCCACCTCTCCATCTCTCCATCTCTCCACCTCTCCATCTCTCCATCTCTCTACTTCTCCATCTCTCCATCTCTCCACCTCTCCGCCTCTCTACTTCTCCAACTCTACATCTCTCCATCTCTCCACCTCTCCATCTCTCCATCTCTCCACCTCTCTACTTCTCCAACTCTCCATCTCTCCACCTCTCCATGTCTCCACCTCTCTACTTCTCCAACTCTCCATCTCTCCACCTCTCTACTTCTCCAACTCTCCATCTCTCCACCTCTCCATGTCTCCATCTCTCCACCTCTCCATCTCTCCATCTCTCCACCTCTCCACCTCTCCATCTCTCCACCTCTCCATGTCTCCACCTCTCCACCTCTCCATCTCTCCATCTCTCCACCTCTCCATCTCTCCACCTCTCCATGTCTCCATCTCTCCACCTCTCCATGTCTCCACCTCTCCACCTCTCCACCTCTCCATCTCTCCACCTCTCCACCTCTCCACCTCTCCATCTCTCCACCTCTCCATCTCTCCATCTCTCCATGTCTCCATCTCTCCACCTCTCCACCTCTCCATCTCTCCATCTCTCCATCTCTCCATGTCTCCATCTCTCCACCTCTCCACCTCTCCATCTCTCCACCTCTCCATCTATCCACCTCTCCACCTCTCCATGTCTCCACCTCTCCACCTCTCCATCTCTCCATCTCTCCATCTCTCCATGTCTCCATCTCTCCACCTCTCAATCTCTCCACCTCTCCACCTCTCCACCTCTCCATCTCTCCATCTCTCCACCTCTCCACCTCTCCATCTCTCCATCTCATGGAGTGCTTCACAGTCCTGTCTTTATCCTGTGTATATAATAACAAACCTCTCCATCTCTCCTCTCCTCAGAGACCGTATGCCTGAGACTCAGGAGGGTCAGATCACCATGGAGAAGACCCCCAGCTACTACGTCACTAAAGACGTCCCCGCCCGTATCCACACCATGTCCCCAGACACCAGGCTGATTGTGGTGGTCCGAGACCCCGTCACCAGGGCCATCTCAGACTACACTCAGACCCGCTCCAAGAAACCTGACATCCCCTCCTTTGAGAGCCTCGCCTTCAAGAACAGAACTACGGGTCTCATCGACACGTCCTGGAGCGCCGTCCAGATCGGGATGTATGCCAAGCACCTAGAACGCTGGCTGCAGTACTTCCCCAAGGACCAGCTCCTCTTCATCAGCGGGGAGAGGTTGATCTCCGACCCAGCCGGGGAGATGACACGCGTACAGGACTTCCTGGGGCTCAGGAGGGTGGTCGGTCACAAACACTTTCACTTCAACCCAGCCAAGGGCTTCCCCTGTCTGAAGAGGCCGGAGGGGAATAGTAAACCTCACTGTCTGGGTAAAACCAAAGGAAGGATTCATCCTAATATTGACCCTGAGGTGGTACAGAAGCTGAGGAACTTTTATCAACCTTTCAACAGGAGGTTTTATCAGATGACGGGTCATGACTTTGGATGGGGTTCATGGAGCTGAGCGACGGAGACATTGAGTGAATCCGAAATGGAACCCTATTCCCTATGTAGCGCACTACCCTGGTCAATAGTAGTGCACTATAACATTGGACAAAATGGCACCCTCTTCCCTATGTAGCGCACTACCCTGGTCAATAGTAGTGCACTATAATATCGGACAAAATGGCACCCTCTTCCCTATGTAGCGCACTACCCTGGTCAATAGTAGTGCATTATTGAGGTTGTTGTACACTATTCTGTTCAAATGCAGTGCACTACTGAGGTGTTATGGTGCCCTTTCAGACAGAGATGTTGTATTTTTCTTTGCGGGGTTTTAGGTTGTAATTGTAACAATTTGGAGATATTGTTAGACTGTGTATATAAGGCAGCGTGTGTAAAAAGTACAGAAGTCTATTTTATGATAATTTATTTCTAGGATATTATGAACTCACTGAGCTGCCTATCCATGTTTGTTGAGGATCATCACACATCTTTACATTCCTGTTTTTTAAATCTTCGTTTGAAGGGCATTTTGTAATCTTGAAATTACCTCAGAAAAAATACATGTGCAGGAATTGTGGAAATGAAAATATAACAGCACAATTCTGTTACGGGTAGCAGCACTCGACCAGCAGGGTTAGGCTAGAGCTATTGTTTCCCTTCATATACATGCAATGACTTTATAATGCTGCATTAGCTCATTCTCCCTCCCTTTACCACATTGCTTTTTAACATGACTGAACGAATACCACACCATCTCAGCAAAAACGGTTCAATCACAAAGGTTGGTAGAATGAGGACGTACAAATACTGTAACGACCAGAGAATTAGTGTTGGGTCATTGAACACGGAGGCATCTCTGTAGCCTCTTTGTTTTTAAAATATGTTTAAAAACCACTCATGGAGTCCAAATCAACCTCCTTAAGATCAGCCTGACCTCCAGAGGCCTGTGGGCCCACTTCATCCACCAGATCAATATATAGAACCCCAGCTGATCCCGTCAGACTGCGTCCCAAATGGCTCCATGCTCACTTAATCGTTCACTACTTATGACCAGGACCCATGGGGCATTTAGGGAAACAGGGAACCATTTGGGATGCCCTTCCAGTGTCACTATGACAGCTATATCAATACAGTAATAACTCATCATCACATCAATTACACGTGAGTGATGCCACATTACAGCTGAGTGATGTCACAGTGCAGCTGAGTGATGTCACATTACAGCTGAGTGATGTCACAGTGTAGCTGAGTGATGTCACATTACAGCTGAGTGATGTCACAGTGCAGCTGAGTGATGTCACATTACAGCTGAGTGATGTCACAGTGCAGCTGAGTGATATCACATTACAGCTGAGTGATGTCACAGTGCAGCTGAGTGATGTCACATTACAGCTGAGTGATGTCACATTGTCTTTTTGATGAGATGACACCGCATTTTCATGTTTGTAATCCGTTCTTTGCTAACAGTGAGGTTGGCTTGTGTAATGACTCTATACAGGGATGATGAGCTGACCATGATACAGTATAATGTTATCATCACAGCCCTCTGTAGTCCTGTTAGGTAAAGTTAACAGGACTGCTGTTGGATCAGCTGTTATCATCACAGCCCTCTGTAGTCCTGTTGGGTAAAGTTAACAGGACTGCTGTTGGATCAGCTGTTATCATCACAGCCCTCTGTAGTCCTGTTAGGTAAAGTTAACAGGACTGCTGTTGGATCAGATGTTATCACCACAGCCCTCTGTAGTCCTGTTGGGTAAAGTTAACAGGACTGCTGTTGGATCAGCTGTTATCATCACAGCCCTCTGTAGTCCTGTTAGGTAAAGTTAACAGGACTGCTGTTGGATCAGATGTTATCATCACAGCCCTCTGTAGTCCTGTTAGGTAAAGTTAACAGGACTGCTGTTGGATCAGATGTTATCATCACAGCCCTCTGTAGTCCTGTTAGGTAAAGTTAACAGGACAGCTGTTGGATCAGACCACATTTATTGGGAACTCAATGGTGCATTGTTGTGTTATTGTTGTTGAAATGGAAAGGCTGCGATTCAATCTGATCGCACATTGCAGTGCTCTTGACATCAGAAAGTAATTTCCAGCTGAGCCAACGTTAACAGAGGTTTACCTTGAAGGTCACCTCTGTGAAAGTGGGAACATTACCTCTGTGATAGTGTGCAGCATTTACCTTGAAGGTCACCTCTGTGAAAGTGGGAACATTACCTCTGTGATAGTGTGCAGCGTTTACCTTGAAGGTCACCTCTGTGAAAGTGGGAACATTACCTCTGTGATAGTGTGCAGCATTTACCTTGAAGGTCACCTCTGTGAAAGTGGGAACATTACCTCTGTGACAGTGTGCAGCGCTGTAGCGAGCCTTGAATTGAATCGTGACCAACGTCTTGCTATTCAGGGCTCACAATTCCTTTCTCCTAAGTCTGTGTATGGGTGAGTTTTATTCATCCCTATACAGAGAGATACGCCAATGACAATGTTTCTACCCATCAAATATGATGATAATGTATTGATAAAAAATCTGTATACATACATGAACAAATCCAACTATTTTGCTGTATAGTTTCCATTTTACAAAGATGTAAATGAGGCCGTTGTGAGTAAAATAGCGTCATTGTGGTTATTTCTTTGAAGTAAGGAATATATCTATTTTACCAAAACCAAATGATCCTCTGAATGTCACATTGTCATAAAACTACACTACACCTTTGACATGTGTTATAACTACATTATAAACAAATTATACAGTCTTATAACCAGCTTATGACCAACTTATAAAGCCCCTGTCATTTATCCTCATTGTCTTCGGTGACTACGTCATTGGAGCCCTTAGCACTGAGCACAGTGGCACCAGAGGGGTTGTCTGACGCTTCCTTGAACCTCATTAGCCAGACAGGTTAATGAGCGCAGTTAGCATCAGTGTTAGCGTTAGCGCCTCAATGGAACACTACCACGCTTGTCGCCATGGTCACAGCATCATGTGTCAGGTCCCTCTCTAAGCAGGAGAAGAGACAGATGATCAAAACACTGCCATTCCTCTGAGAGCCTGATAGTTGATAACCCCTGACACTGTAAAGAAGGAGAGCCTGATATCTGATAACCCCTGACACTGTAAATGAGGAGAACCTGATAGTTGATAACCCCTGACACTGTAAAGAAGGAGAGCCTGATATTTGATAACCCCTGACACTGTAAATGAGGAGAACCTGATATTTGATAACACCGGATACTGTAAAGAAGGAGAGCCTGATATCTGATAACCCCTGACACTGTAAATGAGGAGAACCTGATAGTTGATAACCCCTGACACTGTAAATGAGGAGAACCTGATATTTGATAACACCGGATACTGTAAAGAAGGAGAGCCTGATATTTGATAACCCCTGATACTGTAAAGAAGGAGAGCCTGATATCTGATAACCCCTGATACTGTAAATGAGGAGAACCTGATATTTGATAACCCCTGATACTGTAAAGAAGGAGAGCCTGATATCTGATAACCCCTGATACTGTAAATGAGGAGAACCTGATATTTGATAACCCCTGATACTGTAAAGAAGGAGAGCCTGATATTTGATAACACCTGACACTGTAAATGAGGAGAGCCTATTAGTTGATAACACCTGATACTGTAAAGAAGTAATGTCAGGTCAACACGATTGTTCAGTTTTTCGATCTGTCATTTCTTCGAATTCCCTGTGAATGGGTTTGTGTTGGAGGGAATTGATCATCTGTATCTGTATGTAAGTGTACTAAAATCAAATCAAATCAAATGTATTTATAAAGCCCTTCGTACATCAGCTGATATCTCAAAGTGCTGTACAGAAACCCAGCCTAAAACCCCAAACAGCAAGCAATGCAGGTGTTGAAGCACGTTGGCTATGAAAAACTCCCTAGAAAGGCCAAAACCTAGGAAGAAACCTAGAGAGGAACCAGGCTATGAGAAGTGGCCGGAGATTATAACAGAACACGGCCAAGATGTTCAAATGTTCATAAATGACCAGCATGGTCAAATAATAGGTCTGGGACAGGTAGCACGTCCGGTGAACATTCCATAGCCGCAGGCAGAACAGTTTAAACTGGAGCAGCAGCACGGCCAGGTGGACTGGGGACAGCAAGGAGTCATCATGCCAGGTAGTCCTGAGGCATGGTCCTAGGGCTTAGGTCCTCCAAGAGAGAGAAAGAAAGAGAGAATTAGAGAGAGTATGCTTAAATTCACACAGGACACCGGATAAGACAGAAGAAGTACTCCAGATATAACAAACTGACCCTAGCCCCCCGACACATAAACTACTGCAGCATAAATACTGGAGGCATGTATACTAGTACCTGTATGGATGAGTTCATTATATATATTTATAAAATACCTGTAAGGACAAGTACAGTATATATATAATACCTGTATGGATGAGTACAGTATATATATAATATCTGTATGGATGAGTACAGTATATATATAATATCTGTATGGATGAGTTCATTATATATATTTATAAAATACCTGTAAGGACAAGTACCATATATATACAGTATATATACAGTATATACACAGTATATATACACTAAAACATTAAAATAACACATCCTAGATCTGAATGAATGAAATATTCATATTAAATACTTTTTTTCTTTACATAGTTGAATGTGCTGACAACAAAATCACACAAAAATGATACATGGAAATCAAATGTATCAACCCATGGAGGTCTGGATTTGGAGTCACCACACTACAGGCTGATCCAACTTTGATGTAATGTCCTTAAAACAAGTCAAAATGAGGCTCAGTAGTGTGTGTGGCCTCCACGTGCCTGTATGACCTCCCTACAATGCCTGGGCATGCTCCTGATGAGGTGGTGGATGGTCTCCTGGGGGATCTCCTCCCAGACCTGGACTAAAGCATCTGCCAACTCCTGGATAGTCTGTGGTGCAACGTGGCGTTGGTGGATGGAGCAAGACATGATGTCCCAGATGTGCTCAATTGGATTCAGGTCTGGGGAACAGGCGGGCCAGTCCATAGCATCAATGCCTTCCTCTTGCAGGAACTGCTGACACACCCCAGCCACATGAGGTCTAGCATTGTCTTGCATTAGGAGGAACCCAGGGCTAACCGCACCAGCATATGGTCTCACAAGGGGTCTGAGGATCTCATCTCGGTACCTAATGGCAGTCAGGCTACCTCTGGCGAGCACATGGAGGGCTGTGCGGCCCCCCAAAGAAATGCCACCCCACACCATGACTGACCCACCGCCAAACCGGTCATGCTGGAGGATGTTGCAGGCAGCAGAATGTTCTCCACGGCGTCTGTCACGTCTGTCACATGTGCTCAGTGTGAACCTGCTTTCATCTGTGAAGAGCACAGGGCGCCAGTGGAGAATTTGCCAATCTTGGTGTTCTCTGGCAATAGCCAAACGTCCTGCACGGTGTTGGGCTGTAAGTCCCCCACTTGTGGACGTCGGGCCCTCATACCACCCTCATTTGAGCAGACACATGCACATTTGTGGCCTGCTGGAGGTCATTTTGCAGGGCTCTGGCAGTGCTCCTCCTGCTCCTCCTTGCACAAAGGCGGAGGTAGCGGCCATGCTGCTGGGTTGTTGCACTCATACGGCCTCCTCCACGTCTCCTGATGTACTGGCCTGTCTCCTGGTAGCGCCTCCATGCTCTGGAAACTACGCTGACAGACACAGCAAACCTTCTTGCCACAGCTCGCATTGATGTGCCATCCTGGATGAGCTGCACTACCTGAGCCACTTGTGTGGGTTGTAGACTCCATCTCATGCTACCACTAGAGTGAAAGCACCGCCAGCATTCAAAAGTGACCAAAACATCAGCCAGGAAGCATAGGAACTGAGAAGTGGTCTGTGGTCACCACCTGCAGAACCACTCCTTTATTGGGAGTGTCTTCCTAATTGCCTATAATTTCCACCTGCTGTCTATTCCATTTGCACAACAGCATGTGAAATTTATTGTCAATCGGTGTTGCTTCCTAAGTGGACAGTTTGATTTCACAGAAGTGTGATTGACTTGGAGTTACATTGTGTTGTTTAAGTGTTTCCTTTACTTTTTTGAGCAGTGTATATATAGGTAGATATATAGATATATAGATATTAACTTTATATATTATCTACCTCACTTGCTTTGGCAATGTTAACACGTTTCCCATGCCAATAAAGCCCTTGAATTGAATTGAATTGATATACTGTCTATATAGTACCTGCATGGATGAGTACAGTATATATGTATTGTACCTGTATGGATTTGGACAGTATATATATAGTACCTGTATGGATGAGTACAGTATGTATGCTATATCATTGTCTCTGAACCCAGAGGCAGGCTTTGGAGGCCTGTAGGAACTGAATGAGAATGTTAGTTGAGGTAAACGCCAGTTCAGTTCCTCTCACACAACCCTGTGTTTGTGTGTGTGTGTGTGTGTTTGGTGTGCTGCACACACCTGCAGCAAGGGAATAACAGCAAGTCTGTCAGGTTACTAGGCTAGCAGCCAGCTCCTTAAGGAGGCAGCCCCCCTCTGCAATTCTGAAAGTGCAGTGTGTGTGTGTGTGTGTGTGTGTGTGTGTGTGTGTGTGTGTGTGTGAGAGAGACTGATTGGAGGGGTTATCTGTGTGTATAATTGCTGTACTCCCAGTTGAGAGACTGTTGTTAACACACATCCCTTCAGGCTGTTGTTTGGATCGAAACCACAGGATCTGGCAACACACACACACACACACACACACACACACACACACACACACACACACACACACACACACACACACACACACACACATTGACACACACTCTACAGAACAGACACCTGGCAGATTGGCAGTATGAAAGACAACCACTTGGCCTGACTTCCTACCAGGGGGTACTGATGTAGCTTCGGAGCAGCCCAGTAGAACAGAACATGCTGTTGATTTTATGGGATACTGTAATACTTTAACACTTTAATAAACAACTCCCTGTTGTTAAAATGGAAGGCTGAGATCTGAAGACTGGTGTTAGCTTTACGAGCTATCGCCTTGGCTTTAGCTCAGAGGACAAACACAATCCTACGGCACACAGAAAACCTGTGGTTTAAATAGATTTAAAGCCTTCAATCCCAGGTTGTATGGCCTGCAGGAGACCAGGGTTTGAATCTAGGTTGATGGCACTCCTTGCCTCCAGACAACTTGTGTAGGTTCTCCATCCCTCCTCTGTTGAAGTCACATGGGCTCTGAGCCAAAGGAAGTTGGCCAATCCAGTGGTAGTGTATAATGGAGTTAGTAACTTAACGAATGCTCAAGGTCCCTTAATACACTTGGCCTTATTAGAGTTGACTTAGCTAAAGTGGCTTTAAGATGTAGAGATTACAGGCCTACAGGGCAGAGGCCATCTGGTTAGGTCGTAGAGCAGAGCAGGTGTTCTAGCACGGTAACGACCAGGGAAGGTAGTGTTGGTGTAATGACCAGGTAAGGACCAGGGAAGGTAGTGTTTGCATCATGACACGGAAAGGACCAGGGAAGGTAGTGTTTGTATCATGACACGGTAAGGACCAGGGAAGGTTGTGTTGGTGTCATGACACGGTAAGGACCAGGGAAGGTAGTGTTTGTATCATGACACGGTAAGGACCAGGGAAGGTAGTGTTGGTGTCATGACACGGTAAGGACCAGGGAAGGTAGTGTTTGTATCATGACACAGTAAGGATCAGGGAAGGTAGTGTTTGTATCATGGCACGGTAAGGACCAGGGAAGGTAGTGTTTGTATCATGGCACGGTAAGGACCAGGGAAGGTAGTGTTTGTATCATGACACGGTAAGGACCAGGGAAGGTAGTGTTTGTATCATGACACGGTAAGGACCAGGTAAGGTAGTGTTGGTATCATGACATGGTAAGGACCAGGGAAGGTAGTGTTGTATCATGACACAGTAAGGACTATGGAAGGTAGTGTTTGTATCATGGCACGGTAAGGACCAGGGAAGGTAGTGTTTGTGTCATGACACGGTAAGGACCAGGTAAGGTAGTGTTGGTATCATGACATGGTAAGGCCCAGGTAAGGTAGTGTTTGTATCATGGCACGGTAATGACCAGGGAAGGTAGTGTTTGTGTCATGACACGGTAAGGACCAGGGAAGGTAGTGCTTGTATCATGGCACGGTAATGACCAGGGAAGGTAGTGTTTGTGTCATGACACGGTAAGGACCAGGGAAGGTAGTGCTTGTATCATGACACGGTAAGGACCAGGTAAGGTAGTGTTGGTATCATGACATGGTAAGGACCAGGGAAGGTAGTGTTGTGTCATGACATGGTAAGGACCAGGGAAGGTAGTGTTGGTATCATGACACGGTAAGGACCAGGGAAGGTAGTGCTTTTATCATGACCAGGTAAGGACCAGGGAATGTAGTGTTTGTATCATGACACGGTAAGGACCAGGGAAGGTAGTGTTTGTATCATGACACGGTAAGGACCAGGGAAGGTAGTGTTTGTATCATGACACGGTAAGGACCAGGTAAGGTTGTGTTTGTATCATGACACGGTAAGGACCAGGGAAGGTAGTGTTTGTATAATGACACGGTAAGGACCAGGTAAGGTTGTGTTTGTATCATGACACGGTAAGGACCAGGTAAGGTTGTGTTTGTATCATGACACGGTAAGGACCAGGGAAGGTAGTGTTTGTATCATGACACGGTAAGGACCAGGGAAGGTAGTGTTTGTATCATGACACGGTAAGGACCAGGGAAGGTAGTGTTTGTATCATGACCAGGTAAGGACCAGGGAAGGTAGTGTTTGTATCATGACACGGTAAGGACCAGGTAAGGTTGTGTTTGTATCATGACACGGTAAGGACCAGGTAAGGTTGTGTTTGTATCATGACACGGTAAGGACCAGGGAAGGTAGTGTTTGTATCATGACACGGTAAGGACCAGGGAAGGTAGTGTTTGTATCATGACACGGTAAGGACCAGGGAAGGTAGTGTTTGTATCATGACACAGTAAGGACCAGGGAAGGTAGTGTTTAGAGTGAGGGAAGCAGATTTAGAGTAAGTAAGTAGTAAAGAAGACAGAGGAAATGAGATGAGATTCAGGAATATGTCATTGTAGTCTCAGTGCTTTAGGACTTGACAAGGTTTGTAGTGTGTAGCTGACTAACACCATTCAGAGACAGACCAATATACTGGGGACCTCTGATATAGTTCAGAGTTTCTATTTTGAGTGGAACATCCCTGGACATTGTCAACGTGACAACAAAAAAAAAAAACATCCTCATACAACCATTATACAACATGACCATGATGTCACCAAATACCTCAGAATAACGTCATCGCAACCTGTTTTTGCTCGCTGGGTCAATGTACAGTATTCTGCAATGGGAACACTTGAGTGCTTTGCTAGATGCTCATGGACACATTCAAGTACTTGTCATTGTTGACCTCTTGAGGACTGCTCTAGTGCGGTTTTCATCCCTTTAAGAGCCACTTTCCAGCTTTACACAGATGTAGTATCATAATTTGATAACTTTTTTGTTGCTGAAAACTTGTAGTGTATTCAAAGGTTTAAAGTGGCTTCTAAAGTTTGCAATTTTCACTTTAAAGTGTCAGACTTGATTTAACCTAACGTAAAAATGTATCACCCCCTACCAAAAATGTCCATTCATTATAATTCCACATAATAATTCACATTTCGTGTTGCTGCAGGATTATTTTCACGCTGTAGCAAACTGGCTCAAATGAAGATCCTACATCTGTAGATATTGATTCAATGGGTTCAATAGGTTAGGTAAGGTTAAGGGTTGGTGAAGATGTTTCATGTACACGTTTTCTGCAGACCTTGAACAGAGTTAAGTATTGACAACTGTTTTATAAACGCTCCTTGTCCCTTTGAGAACGACTCTATTGCTCTATAAACATATCAATTCAACAGGTTAGGAAAGGCTTGCAGATGACCTTCAATGTGCACTTCTCCTACAGAACCTGAAACGTGAACAAAATAGCTGAGAGCAGGATGACACGGTTCAGTCTGGAGGTCTTGAGTCCTTGGCCCAGGGAACACTGGTTTTCTACTGACATGAACGTGTTGAAACCCCTCTCAAACCATCACTTTCAGAATGTACTGTAAAGGACTGTTCTCTTTCCAGACCTCCTCATCTGACTCATCAGCCAGACACTATAAAGGACTGTTGTCTTTCCAGACCTCCTCATCTGACTGATCAGCCAGACAGTGTAAAGGACTGTTCTCTTTCCAGACCTCCTCATCTTACTGATCAGCCAGACAGTGTAAAGGACTGTTCTCTTTCCAGACCCCCTCGTCTGACTCATCAGCCAGACAGTGTAAAGGACTGTTCTCTTTCCAGACCTCCTCATCTGACTCATCAGCCAGACACTATAAAGGACTGTTCTCTTTCTAGACCTCCTCATCTGACTCATCAGCCAGACACTATAAAGGACTGTTCTCTTTCCAGACCTCCTCATCTGACTCATCAGCCAGACACTATAAAGGACTGTTCTCTTTCCAGACCTCCTCATCTGACTCATCAGCCAGACACTATAAAGGACTGTTCTCTTTCCAGACCTCCTCATCTGACTCATCAGCCAGACACTATAAAGGACTGTTCTCTTTCCAGACCTCCTCATCTGACTGATCAGCCAGACAGTGTAAAGGACTGTTCTCTTTCCAGACCTCCTCATCTGACTCATCAGCCAGACATTATAAAGGACTGTTCTCTTTCCAGACCTCCTCATCTGACTGATCAGCCAGACACTATAAAGGACTGTTCTCTTTCCAGACCTCCTCATCTGACTCATCAGCCAGACACTATAAAGGACTGTTCTCTTTCCAGACCTCCTCATCTGACTCATCAGCCAGACACTATAAAGGACTGTTCTCTTTCCAGACCTCCTCATCTGACTCATCAGCCAGACACTATAAAGGACTGTTCTCTTTCCAGACCTCCTCATCTGACTGATCAGCCAGACAGTGTAAAGGACTGTTCTCTTTCCAGACCTCCTCATCTGACTCATCAGCCAGACATTATAAAGGACTGTTCTCTTTCCAGACCTCCTCATCTGACTGATCAGCCAGACAGTGTAAAGGACTGTTCTCTTTCCAGACCTCCTCATCTTACTGATCAGCCAGACAGTGTAAAGGACTGTTCTCTTTCCAGATCTCCTCATCTTACTGATCAGCCAGACAGTGTAAAGGACTGTTCTCTTTCCAGACCTCCTCATCTTACTGATCAGCCAGACACTGTAAAGGACTGTTCACTTTCCAGACCTCCTCATCTGACTCATCAGCTGGTAAATCTTAAGTAAATGGAAAAATAACTCAGGTGAATGACCCACTTTTAATGTTTATACCCCCCCCCCTCCCCATTTTCTATAATGAAAAACACATATTTCTTTAAGGAGAGGCTGATATGATCACACACTCTCTCACACAGAGAGATTCATCCCCCTCTAGTAAAGGAATCCACAGTTTCAAGTGTTACAGTAATACGACATTGTCTCCCAGTGCTGTGGGCTTTGTCTTCCACCTCTTTTGTCCTTGCCATTGTTTAAATGGCCTAATCCTAATCTGGAAGGAAAGGCCATGCCGAGTTAATCTGAGTGGGGGTTGTGCGCTGGGGGTGTCAGTAACATATGTGCTGACAAGGCTAATCCCAATCCTAATCCTTGTTCATTCATCAGGCCCATTGGCATTAAATGGCAACCTCTTCCCTATGTAGTTTGAAAAGGCCCATAGTGCCATAGTGCACTATGTAGGGAATAGGGTGTCATTTGGGAAGCAAATATTGTCTAGGACTAGCACTAAATGGGATTGGGGTGTTACTGTAACTCCCTCAGAAGACAAGGCACATGGGTTTAAAATGTACAATCTTCTGGGTTTTAAATGAATTACGTGACTGAAGATTGATGGCTGAACCAATGAGACTAGCCACGCCCTAATCCCTGTTAATACCAGCCAGACCATTGACATTGTCTAGGACCAGCACACTTTGGGATTGGGATGATGTCTAGGACCAGCAGGCCCATTGTCTAGGACCAGCAGGCCCATTGTCTAGGACCAGCAGGGTTTGGGATTGGAATTTTCACTTCCCGAGAGGGTTTTAACATTTAAATGTACAATCCCTGGGTTATACACTGGAGGAATGATAAGTGATTGGCTGGTGAATTAGCCTATCAGGGAGAACACCACACCCACCATATTATCATTGTTTTTGTCATGGTGGATGGTTGAACCAAGTCCCTCCACCTCACCTTTCTATTGGTCACGTTTGAGTATTTTATCCTTGTAGATCCTGGGTGTGCAGACAGCACTTCAGCCTGCCAGAAAAGTTATTACAGCTGTATGGCTGCACTCCTTAAACAGGAAGGAATCTCAGTTATTACAGCTGTATGGCTGCACTCCTTAAACAGGAACCCAAACTTGGTACCTATACTTGATGTGTACCTAGGTCCACACTTGATGGGTACCTAGGCCCACACTTGATGGGTACCTATGCCCACACTTGATGTGTACCTAGGCCCACACTTGATGGGTACCATGGCCCACACTTGATGGGTACCTAGGCCCAGACTTGATGTGTAGCTAGGCCCACACTTGATGGGTACCTAGGTCCACATGATACCACATTCATAACCCAGGCATACCACATTGATAAGTAGCACATAACCATTTTCATAAACTGATGTCAACGTCTGACATAAACGCCTATTGCATATCTTGATGGAGATTATAGTGCACAGTGTATCTATGTACAGCACATATCATTCATCTGGGATGTACATCATCATCATCATCATCATGAGTTCAGGAAATCCAACAGGATCCATACATGTGTCATGGCCACGCCTACTGGAACACATTTTCCATGAGACAACTCTCCTCTTCTGTTCTTTGTCTTTTAACTGTTCAGTCCAAAATGCATACCGCATGTCTTTAATGGAAGCCATGCCAGGGTTGGGCTGAGGGCTGGGGGCTGAGGGAGGGCTGAGGGCTGAGGGCTGAGGGCTAAGGGCTAAGGGCTGAGGTCTGAGGGTTGAGGTCTGAGGGCTGAGGGCTGAGGGTTGAAGGCTGAAGGCTGAGGGCTGAGGGCTGAGGGCTGAGGGCTGAGGGCTGAAGGCTGAGGGCTGAAGGCTGAGGGCTGAGGGCTGAAGGATGAGGGCTGAGGGCTGAGGGCTGAGGGCTGAAGGCTGAGGGCTGAAGGCTGAGGGTTGAGGGCTGGGGGCTGGGGGTTGAGGGCTGAGGGCTGAGGGCTGGGGGTTGAGGGCTGGGGGCTGAGGGCTGGGGGCTGGGGGTTGAGGGCTGAGGGCTGAGGGCTGAGGTCTGGGGGCTGAGGGTTGAGGGCTGAGGGTTGAGGTCTGGGGGCTGAGGTCTGGGGCTGAGGGCAGAGGTCTGGGGCTGAGGGTTGAGATCTGGGGCTGAGGGGTGGGGGCTGAGGGCTGAGGTCTGGGGGCTGAGGGCTGAGGGCTGGGGGTTGAGGGCTGGGGGTTGAGGTCTGAGGGTTGAGGTCTGAGGGTTGAGGCCTGGGGGTTGAGGGCTGGGGGTTGAGGTCTGAGGGTTGAGGTCTGAGGGTTGAGGGCTGAGGGATGAGGGCTGAGGGTTGAGGTCTGAGAGTTGAGGTCTGAGGGTTGAGGTCTGAGGGTTGAGGGCTGAGGGTTGAGGGCTGAGGGTTGAGGTCTGAGGGTTGAGGGCTGGGGGTTGGGGGCTGGGGGCTTTGCCAAATGAGCTTAGAGGACTTCACATATGGTACTCAACATGGTCCTTAAGTTGGAAAATGTTCCGATTTGTTCTACTTCTTTCCAACGTGTTGCCATCTCCATCGCTGATTAAACTCAGCTTCCCACATACGGAACACACATTATATCAACAGATTTGTATTCATTTCAACACAAATAGAGTGTTACAGGAAAGCAACAGGAAAGCTGTAAATAGAGGAAGTGTTTTGAAATCATCTGATCATTGAAAATACTGCACAAACACACAAAAACATCCAGGCTGTATCTCATCCTCATCACTGTCCACTGTAAATAGTCCACTGTAAATAAGACTGACTTGCCTAGTTCATAAATAAAATAAAACAAATAAACACACACACACACACACACACACACACACACACACACACACACACACACACACACACACACACACACACACACACACACACACACACACACACACACACACACCGCATGTGAAAACAGAGGAGACAGAGTGTGTCCACCAGTCAAGGCAGTTCCATTACTAATATTATTCTGTGTTCTCAGTCCCACAACCACCATGACTGTTTGCTGGCGTGACCCGCCTGCCTTGTACCTCTGTTGAATTACAGTATGTCACCATTATCTGGGGCTGTAGTCCTCTTCAGAGCCCTATGACATGCCTCTATAATGACATTATTACTCTGGGGCTGTAGTCCTCTTCAGAGCCCTGTGACATGCCTCTATAATGACATTATTACTCTGGGGCTGAAGTCCTCTTCAGAGCCCTGTGACATGCCTCTATAATGACATTATTACTCTGGGGCTGTAGTCCTCTTCAGAGCCCTGTGACATGCCTCTATGATGTCACCATTATCTGGGGCTGTAGTGCTCTTCAGAGCCCTGTGACATGCCTCTATGATGTCACCATTATCTGGGGCTGTAGTCCTCTTCAGAGCCCTGTGACATGCCTCTATAATGACATTATTACTCTGGGGCTGTAGTCCTCTTCAGAGCCCTGTGACATGCCTCTATAATGACATTATTACTCTGGGGCTGTAGTCCTCTTCAGAGCCCTGTGACATGCCTCTATAATGACATTATTACTCTGGGGATGTAGTCCTCTTCAGAGCCCTGCGACATGCCTCTGTCATGTACTGTCATGTTGTGTCTTGTTTCTGTCCTTTCCCTTCACCCTGTCTCCCTCTGCTGGTCGTTGTTAGGTTACCTTTTCTCCCCCTCTTTCCCCCAGCTGTGCCTTGTCTCCTCCTAACTACCTCGTCACCCCTTTTCCCACCTGTTCCCTTTTTCCCTCTGATTAGTCCTCTATATCTCTCTCTGTTTCTGCTCCTGTCTTTGTCGGATTCTTGTTTGTGTTGTTCATGCCTGAACCAGACTATCGTCATGTTTGCTGCAACCTTGTCCTGTCCTGTCGGAACCTGCCGGTCCATCTGAGCCTACGTTTTGTTTTGTTATTAAAGAAGCTCTGTTTACGTTAATTCGCTTTTGGGTCCTCATTCACGCACCGTAACAGAAGAATCCGACCAAGAATGGACCCAGCGACTTCGGATCCTCTCCACTCAGCCGTCGAGATCCAGGGAGCGATGCTAGGCAGACACAAGCAGGAATTGTCTGCTGCTCGACATGCCGTTGAGACCCTGGCCACCCAAGTCTCCAACCTCACAGAACAGGTTCACCATCTCCGCCTCGATCCACCGGCCACTTCCAGGGCTTTCGAATCTCCGGAGCCCAGAATCAATAACCCGCCGTGTTACTCTGGGGAGCCCACTGAATGCCGCTCGTTCCTCACCCAGTGTGATATTGTGTTTTCTCTCCAGCCCAACACTTACTCCAGGAGCACTGCTCGTGTCGCCTACGTCATATCTCTCCTTACTGGACGGGTTCGTGAGTGGGGCACGGCAATCTGGGAGGCAAGGGCTGAGTGTACTAACCAGTGTCAGGACTTTAAGGAGGAGATGATACGGGTTTTTGATCGATCTGTTTTTGGGGAGGAGGCTTCCAGGGCCCTGTCTTCCCTATGTCAGGGTAATCGATCCATAACAGACTACTCTATTGAGTTTCGCACTCTTGCTGCCTCCAGTGGCTGGAACGAGCCGGCTTTGCTCGCTCGTTTTCTGGAGGGTCTCCGCGCAGAGGTAAAGGATGAGATTCTCTCCCGGGAGGTTCCTTCCAGCGTGGATTCCTTGATTGAACTCGCTATTCGCATTGAGCGACGGGTTGATCTTCGTCACCGAGCTTGTGGAAAGGAGCTCGCGTTCTCCGTTGCCCCCCTCTCCGCATCACTACCATCTTCCTCTGCCGGCTCGGGTGCTGAGCCTATGCAGCTGGGAGGTATCCGCATCTCGACTAAGGAGAGGGAACGGAGAATCACCAACCGCCTCTGTCTCTATTGCGGTTCTGCTGGTCATTTTGTCACTTCATGTCCAGTAAAAGCCAGAGCTCATCAGTAAGCGGAGGGCTACTGGTGAGCGCTACTACTCCTGTCTCTCCTTCAAGATCCTGCACTACCTTGTCGGTCCATCTACGCTGGACCGGTTCGTCAGCTTCCTGCAGTGCCTTAATAGACTCTGGGGCGGAGGGCTGTTTTATGGACGAGACCTGGGCTCGGGAACATGACATTCCTCTCAGACAGTTAAGGGAGTCCACGGCCTTGTTCGCCCTGGATGGTAGTCCTCTCCCCAGGATTCAGCGTGAGACGCTACCTTTAACCCTCACTGTTTCTGGTAATCATAGCGAAACCATTTCTTTTTTAATTTTTCGTTCACCTTTTACACCTGTTGTTTTGGGCCATCCCTGGCTAGTTTGTCATAATCCTTCCATTAATTGGTCTAGTAATTCTATCCTCTCCTGGAACGTCTCTTGTCATGTGAAATGTTTAATGTCTGCTATCCCTCCTGTTTCCTCTGTCTCTTCTTCACAGGAGGAGCCTGGTGATTTGACAGGGGTGCCGGAGGAATATCACGATCTGCGCACGGTGTTCAGTCGGTCCAGGGCCACCTCTCTTCCTCCACACCGGTCGTATGATTGTAGTATTGATCTCCTTCTGGGAACCACTCCCCCCCGGGGTAGACTATACTCTCTGTCGGCTCCCGAACGTAAGGCTCTCGAAGATTATTTGTCTGTAGCTCTTGCCGCCGGTACCATAGTCCCCTCCTCCTCTCCCGCCGGAGCGGGGTTTTTTTTTGTTAAGAAGAAGGACGGGTCCCTGCGCCCCTGCATAGATTATCGAGGGCTGAATGACATAACAGTGAAGAATCGTTATCCGCTTCCTCTTATGTCTTCAGCCTTCGAGATCCTGCAGGGAGCCAGGTTTTTCACTAAGTTGGACCTTCGTAACGCTTACCATCTCGTGCGCATCAGGGAGGGGGACGAGTGGAAGACGGCATTTAACACTCCGTTAGGGCACTTTGAATACCGGGTTCTTCCTTTCGGCCTCGCTAACGCTCCAGCTGTCTTTCAGGCATTAGTCAATGATGTCCTGAGAGACATGCTGAACATCTTTGTTTTCGTTTACCTTGACGATATCCTGATTTTTTCACCGTCACTCCAGATTCATGTTCAGCACGTTCGACGTGTCCTCCAGCGCCTTTTAGAGAATTGTCTTTTTGTGAAGGCTGAGAAGTGCTCTTTTCATGCCTCCTCCGTCACATTTCTCGGTTCTGTTATTTCCGCTGAAGGCATTAAGATGGATCCCGCTAAGGTCCAAGCTGTCATTGATTGGCCCGTCCCTAAGTCACGCGTCGAGTTGCAGCGCTTTCTCGGCTTCGCGAACTTCTATCGTCGTTTCATCCGTAATTTCGGTCAGGTGGCAGCCCCTCTCACAGCCCTTACTTCTGTCAAGACGTGCTTTAAGTGGTCCGTTTCCGCCCAGGGAGCTTTTGATCTCCTCAAGAATCGTTTTACATCCGCACCTATCCTTGTTACACCTGACGTCTCTAGACAGTTCATTGTCGAGGTTGACGCGTCAGAGGTGGGCGTGGGAGCCATTCTTTCTCAGCGCTCCTTCTCTGACGACAAGGTCCACCCTTGCGCGTATTTCTCTCATCGCCTGTCGCCGTCGGAACGTAACTATGATGTGGGAAACCGCGAACTGCTCGCCATCCGCTTAGCCCTAGGCGAATGGCGACAGTGGTTGGAGGGGGCGACCGTTCCTTTTGTCGTTTGGACTGACCATAGGAACCTTGAGTACATCCGTTCTGCCAAACGACTTAATGCGCGTCAGGCGCGCTGGGCGCTGTTTTTCGCTCGTTTCGAGTTCGTGATTTCTTATCGTCCGGGCTCTAAGAACACCAAGCCTGATGCTTTATCTCGTCTCTTCAGTTCTTCAGTAGCCTCCACTGACCCCGAGGGGATTCTCCCTGAGGGGCGTGTTGTCGGGTTGACTGTCTGGGGAATTGAGAGGCAGGTAAAGCAAGCACTCACTCAAACTCCGTCGCCGCGCGCTTGTCCCAGGAACCTTCTTTTCGTTCCCGTTCCTACTCGTCTGGCCGTTCTTCAGTGGGCTCACTCTGCCAAGTTAGCCGGCCACCCTGGCGTTCGGGGTACGCTTGCTTCCATTCGCCAGCGCTTTTGGTGGCCCACCCGGGAGCATGACACGCGTCGCTTCGTGGCTGCTTGTTCGGTCTGCGCGCAGACTAAGTCCGGTAACTCTCCTCCTGCCGGCCGTCTCAGGCCGCTTCCCATTCCCTCTCGACCGTGGTCTCACATCGCCTTAGATTTTGTCACCGGACTGCCTTCGTCAGCGGGGAAGACTGTTATTCTTACGGTTGTCGACAGGTTCTCTAAGGCGGCTCATTTTATTCCCCTTGCTAAGCTTCCTTCTGCTAAAGAGACGGCACAAATCATCATCGAGAATGTTTTCAGAATTCATGGCCTTCCGTCAGACGTCGTTTCGGACAGAGGTCCGCAATTCACGTCTCAATTTTGGAGGGAGTTTTGCCGTTTGATTGGGGCTTCCGTCAGTCTCTCTTCCGGCTTTCACCCCCAGTCTAACGGTCAAGCAGAACGGGCCAATCAGACTATTGGTCGCATCTTACGCAGTCTTTCTTTTCGCAACCCTGCGTCTTGGTCAGAACAGCTCCCCTGGGCAGAATACGCCCACAACTCGCTTCCTTCGTCTGCGACCGGGCTATCTCCTTTTCAGAGTAGCCTCGGGTACCAGCCTCCGCTGTTCTCATCTCAGTTCGCCGAGTCCAGCGTCCCCTCCGCTCAGGCTTTTGTCCAACGTTGCGAGCGCACCTGGAAGAGGGTCAGGTCTGCACTTTGCCGTTATAGGGCGCAGACTGTGAGGGCTGCTAATAAGCGTAGAACTAAGAGTCCTAGATATTGTCGCGGTCAGAGAGTTTGGCTCTCCACTCAGAACCTTCCCCTTAAGACCACTTCTCGCAAGTTGACCCCGCGGTTCATTGGTCCGTTCCGTATTTCTCGGATCATTAATCCTGTCGCAGTTCGACTTCTTCTTCCGCGATATCTTCGTCGCGTCCACCCGGTCTTCCATGTCTCCTGTGTCAAGCCCGTTCTTCGCGCCCCCGCTCGTCTCCCCCCCCCCCCCCCCCCCCCATCCTTGTCGAGGGCGCACCCATCTACAGGGTCCGTAGGATTTTGGACATGCGTCCTCGGGGCCGTGGTCATCAGTACCTAGTAGATTGGGAGGGGTACGGTCCTGAGGAGAGGAGTTGGGTTCCCTCTCGGGACGTGCTGGACCGTGCGCTGATCGATGATTTCCTCCGTTGCCGCCAGGTTTCCTCCTCGAGTGCGCCAGGAGGCGCTCGGTGAGTGGGGGGGTACTGTCATGTACTGTCATGTTGTGTCTTGTTTCTGTCCTTTCCCTTCACCCTGTCTCCCTCTGCTGGTCGTTGTTAGGTTACCTTTTCTCCCCCTCTTTCCCCCAGCTGTGCCTTGTCTCCTCCTAACTACCTCGTCACCCCTTTTCCCACCTGTTCCCTTTTTCCCTCTGATTAGTCCTCTATATCTCTCTCTGTTTCTGCTCCTGTCTTTGTCGGATTCTTGTTTGTGTTGTTCATGCCTGAACCAGACTATCGTCATGTTTGCTGCAACCTTGTCCTGTCCTGTCGGAACCTGCCGGTCCATCTGAGCCTACGTTTTGTTTTGTTATTAAAGAAGCTCTGTTTACGTTAATTCGCTTTTGGGTCCTCATTCACGCACCGTAACAGCCTCTATAATGACATTATTACTCTGGGGCTGCATGCTTTGTTCTACTTTGGTTAGATATCCTACTGTACTCACTAAAAGCTATCTCTTCCACTCTATAGGAATGTACAGTAAGACAGAGCTACACTGTGTGGTTGAAAACACAGCAGAAGTCTTGTGATTCTTCTTCCTCCCCCTCACCTTTGTAATCCAACCCAACCAGGAAGCTCAGACATCTCCAGTCTCCTCCCCCTGGCTTTCCCTGTGACAATGTCATATTTGTGTACCCCCCTTCTCTCTATGGAGCCCATAGTCAGTTTGATAATGACTGGGACCCCGGTTGGATTATAAACTGGTCTGTCTGCTGTCTGTATGGGACCTTCACCTACTTCATCCTTGACCTGTTCAGACCTTGGGAGGCCTTGACCTTTGACCTAGAGAGATGTTCTTTCAGCCATTGGGTTTGAACCCTGGTCTCCTTCATTTGTTGCCTGCAGAAAACCACCCTGCATCCCATTACACCCTTCATCCCATACCACCCTTCATCCCATACCACCCTTCATCCCATACCCCCTTGCATCCCATACCACACTGGTACCATGAAGGCCACCTAATCGTACCAAGCTCATCCATCCTCTCCCTGGTAACTATTCCCCAGGTTGTTGATTTAAAGGAGAATGTGTTCTCCGTCAACTTACCCGGTAAAATGAGTGTTAAATAAAAACCCAACTCAAGCAGCAGAATTCTTCAGGGGTCGGGCGAGGTTACCACCGGGGAAGACCTGACCTTTAGCTGGAGGGATGATGCTTATCTGTGACTAGAACTGATAATGCTGGAGTCTCCATCATACACCATGATAATGGAGGTTAACCAGACATTACAGGCTTACTCTGTGGTCTACTGTAGTCAGAGCATTGATAGCCTGGGCAAGCTGCTGAAAGCTGGCCTCAGTTAGAGACTGTTATCTGTTCTGCATGTGTCAGATCTAAGAACTTATAGAAAAGAGAATATGGAGGCATTCTAGAATAGAACAATACAATGAGTTATTCTAATGCAGGGATGCTCTTTATTTAAAAACACAAACACAAGACAGTTTACAACGTTTCAGCTGTATGCCTTGGTCAAGAGCACGAACAATAATGAAATAACACAACAAAACTATGTTACCTCCAATATTGCGCAGAAATGACCTAATTGTCCAGAAAGGGGTACACCTCCCCAAGCCCATGAGTGAACCATATACAGTTAGTTATACAACTAGATACTACATTTAGTTAAACAACTAGATACTACATTTAGTTAAACAACTAGCAACACATTTAGTTAAACAACTAGCAACTACATTTAGTTAAACAACTAGCAACTACATTTAGTTAAACAACTAGCAACTACATTTAGTTAAACAACTAGCAACACATTGAGTTAAACAACTAGCAACTACATTTAGTTAAACAACTAGCAACTACAATTAGTTAAACAACTAGCAACACATTGAGTTAAACAACTAGCCACTACATTTAGGTAAACAACTAACAACTACATTTAGTTAAACAACTAACAACTACATTTAGTTAAACAACTAACAACTACATTTAGTTAAACAACTAGCAACTACATTTAGTTAAACAACTAGCAACTGCATTTAGTTAAACAACTAGCAACTACATTTAGTTAAACAACTAGCAACACATTGAGTTAAACAACTAGCCACTACATTTAGTTAAACAACTAGCAACTACATTTAGTTAAACAACTAGCAACACATTTAGTTAAACAACTAGCAACTACATTTAGTTAAACAACTAACAACTACATTTAGTTAAACAACTAGCAACACATTTAGTTAAACAACTAGCAACTACATTTAGTTATACAACTAGCAACTACATTTAGTTAAACAACTAGATACTACATTTAGTTAAACAACTAGCAACTACATTTAGTTAAACAACTAGCAACTACATTTAGTTAAACAACTAGCAACTACATTTAGTTAAACAACTAGCAACTACATTCAGTTAAACAACTAGCAACTACATTCAGTTAAACAACTAGCCACTACATTTAGTTAAACAACTAGATACTACATTTAGTTAAACAACTAGCAACTACATTTAGTTAAACAACTAGATACTACATTTAGTTAAACAACTAGCAACTGCATTTAGTTAAACAACTAGATACTACATTTAGTTAAACAACTAGCAACTACATTTAGTTATACAACTAGCAACTACATTTAGTTAAACAACTAGCAACTACATTTAGTTAAACAACTAACAACTACATTTAGTTAAACAACTAGCAACTGCATTTAGTTAAACAACTAGATACTACATTTAGTTAAACAACTAACAACTGCATTTAGTTAAACAACTAGCAACTACATTTAGTTAAACAACTAACAACTACATTTAGTTAAACAACTAGCAACACATTTAGTTAAACAACTAACAACTACATTTAGTTAAACAACTAGCAACTACATTGAGTTAAACAACTAGCAACTACATTTAGTTAAACAACTGAAAAGGACATTTCAGTACAAAGCTCTTTGATCAATATTGAAATAAAGTAACTGCTTTGCGGTCATTCACATATTATCATTAATTACTGCTTCATGGTCATTCATTCATGTATTTCATTGTATGTGTTTCATTCATTCATGTATTGTCGTTCACACCCTTTTTCAGTGACTCTTGGCAAGAAATATACAGGCAAAGACATGTGTTAGCGATTAGGTGATAAAAAAAGTACAAAAAGGATATGATAAAATTTGTGGAAGTAAAAAAATGTCATTTAAATACCATTATTTTATGAAATGTAAAAAGGGTTATTTTTAAGTAATTTAACTATGATTATTTCTATGTAATTTAAATAGGAATACATATACATATTAGTTGAAGATTAATCAGAAAAAGTACAGAGCATTTAAAATGACTTCATTAGAATTGTCTAAACACATCACAAATTCTGGAAGACATTTTGTACAGAGGAATTTTAACGACAAATTCAATACCTCAACATATGTGTCAACATTGCGTCTTCATAAGCACAAGGTTCAACATCAACCTCTGATCTCAAGCTCAGTCTGAGGTTTCAGTTTAGCCCACAGTCTGTCCCAGAATGCCTGGTGCTGAAGGGGGTCCTGGGGCCAGTCCAGATAAGTCCTGGTTTTCAGCAGGCGAGCCAGCCTGTGGTGGGCAGACAGACGGCGAGGGGGGATCTTCTCAAGGAAGACCAGGAGGAGGATGTCCCTTTGTTCCACCTGCAGCCTGTAGGTGGCCAGCTTCATCTCCAGAGAGCACCAGTTACTGCGTAGGTAGTGGCGGCTGACTAGGCAGAGGGTGTGGCGGCTCCGGTAGAGGCTGTCTGTGATGTTCTCCACAATGTCCTTCCCCAGCTGGAAGTCCCTGCTGTGCAGACAGAGGCGCAGGAAAGGAGGACCCCTCTGCTCCAGATTAGGTAGCAGCTCCTCCACCACCCAGCGCTCGTCCTTCCCGCTATAGGAGACAAACGCATCGTAGTGGTAGCGCCCCCTGGTGTTGGATCGCATGGCTTCTAACAGCCAGCCAAGGGTGATGTGGTAGAGGGGGAGGAGGTAGGGGCCGGCCAGAATATGGACCAACACCAATAGCATGAAGAACAGGACTCCCAGGCCAGTCGCAACAAAGAGCACAAAGCCAACCTCTGTTGTGCAGTTGGCTTCTGTGTACTTGACAAAATTAGGTGTGTCTATTCCATTGTCCGACAAGCATATCAAGTCCTCCAAAGCATACATACCGGTTTTAGCATACGGACCAAGCATGATCACTTCAACCTGCCTGCACCCCTTTGCCCATGTTATGAGCCAAGCATTGTCACAACTGCAAAACATCTGTAAATTATCAAATGTCAAAAGCTTAAGGCTAGAGAGAGGTTCAGTAAAGCTGTAGAATACATTATAAATGTTCTCTATATGCAAATACAACGTTTTCAAAGATTTCAAGTCTTTAGTTAAACTCCCCTCTAAAGAGTAAATCCTGCAGTTGTCAAGTTCCAGAACCTCCAGTTTGGTCAAGTTGTGAAAAATGATGTCGGCAGAACGCTGTATTAAAAGATCCACCTGTCGTAGAGTCAGTTTCCTCAGGTGAATCAGCTGATTAATTGATGTTAAATCAACCCTTTTAGCTGAAAGCTTCGATCTGTAGTCAAATGTCTCCACAGACGTGAAGTACTTTCCCATGAATTCAGATCCACAAAGGAATTCTTCAGCATCAGCATGAAGATGGGTTACAGACTGAAAGAAAGGTCTGTCACAGTCCTGAAATGACACCGTCTGGCCTTTGAGCTGGAGACTCAGGTTCTGTTTAGATGTGATGTTACTGCCGATAGTCAACTGCATTGGCCTCATAGCTGAACTAATGTACAGATGAGTCAGCTGACTCAGAATTCCACCAAATATAAGTGTCAGATTCAGCTTGATCACAGGTTCTGTTAGTGGGTTGTGCACTTGCCCGAGAAACACTTGTCTAAGAGACATGAGGTGTGTGAAAGACATTGCCTCAATGTTGTGAATAAGTGGATTGTTCCTGAGGTCTAACCATGTCAAACTATGTAAACCATAAAATGTGTTTGCATTTATCTGTGTTATCTTATTCCTTGTCATGTCTAAGGACTCCAGATTTGTCAATCCCAGGAAAGCAAAGTCTTCAATGTTTGAAATTAAATTATATTTTATATCCAGATACAGGAGCTTAACAAGACAGATAAATTGTTTAGCAAAAAGCATTTGATTTTTCAACCCTAAAGTGAGATTTGTTAACCATGTTATTGGTTGTTTTTGGAAGGAGCAAATATCAAGTCTGTTGTCTTCCAGGCCGACTATGTTTAATTGACTAAGGTTTTTGAGACTGGAAATAAAATGCCAATCCAAATGGGTAGTAGGATGGAAAGACAAAGGTACACTTAAATACATATATTCTAGCCCAGTGCACAATTCAACACTGGACATAGAGAGGCTGCTTGTATTGAAATTGTTTACATATATTTTCTTGATTGAAAACAAAAACACTACATTACAGATACTTTCAATATCAATGACATTGATCCCAGAGCAACTGAAGTCCTGGATTTGTTTAATCCCAGACAGGGGAAGGTCCAGTAGGACTTCCTGGCTGAAAACCCCTTTTAACCTTGTGAGGTTCTGGAGCCAAGCCAGTGAACCTTCCTCTATATGTGTTATTTCACCAAATGATAAGTCAATCCTCGCTAGATTTATAAAAACAGGTGTCATGCTTTCATTGGTGTTTAAGACGGAGCAGTTTGAAATGATTAACGATTGTATGTTTGGTGCGTCTACATATAACCTAACAAGTGACTTAATATTGATAATTCTGCATGCTATCTCTGACAAATCCTCTAAATAGGGTTCCCTAATGATGAGACTTTGTAACAGAGGAATGCCATGGAAAACATCCGGGGCCATTGCTGACAGTCTATAACTCCAAAGAGTCAAATGACTCAGCTTGACGAGATCTCTGAATGTATGGGGCCCAATATGACATTCACAGCAATCATAGTCCATTCCCCAATTACTTAAGTACATATGTTGCAGATTTGGAAGGTGACTGTTCCCAGATAGAAGGATTTGAGTAAAACAGCCCTTAATGCACAGGTACTCCAGATCCTGAAACTGAGAGAAAAAGCCCAGAGACATGGATCTATTTTCACCATGTGTCATAAATATGCAGAGGGTATTGATATTAGGGGGAAGTCCAAGTAGATCCTCCTCGATGGCTGTGACATCTTGACAGGCAGCAGTGTAACGTTCTGCATGATGAGGTAGTTGGCTGCAGATCCAGGTGGGAAAGTGTTCCAAGTCTTCACTACTGTCATAAATCTGGCATTTAGGATGCATCCATCCACTAGAACTCTGAATCCACAGGAACAGGACGGCAGGGTGGGAAAACATAGATCTCATCTCTTCCAACGTCAGTCAAATCTACTGAGATAATTGTCAGAATAGTTTGGTTCCGGTGGATCTCTGTAGGACGTTGGTTTGATACAGTAAAACCCTTATGAACGCTGTAAACAGTATGGAGTCTCTGGTCTTCTTGTTGTTTGTCAGATGGGTTCCTCCTTGGTAACTAACAGCAGTTCATACCTTTTGGTTGTTCCAGTGTTCTTCCCTTTCACCCTGCAGTTGAGTTGAATCTCAAGGTAACAGGAGTAAATATTTAATGGTTAATTTGGTTCCAAAAGTAAAGTAACAATAAAATGTTCCACAGACAATGAAGAAATGGATGCAGAGCTGCAACGTGTTCTCTGACCGCCACAGTTGATGTCTGAATGTGTCCGAGGAGCAGCATGCTGTTTGTAAAGCACAGTCACACAGTATGTTAAACAGCTTGTGAAAGTCTATTTTTACATGTTTTTTCATGTCTCTCTTTCAGTTCCTGAAAATAAACTTACAGTCAATAAAAATACAATTGACAGGAAGGACCTGTTTGGACATGATAGATTACAGAAGAACGTTGAGTCTCACTAAAACATCAACAGATTGTAATGAAATATGAATTACAGTACAGTACTTCATTTTAGTATTACTTTACTGAATTATCTTTTACATGTACAACTCTTTAATGTATTTGTTCTGTTGACATTATTAATTATTATTAGTTGTATAATGACATTATTACTCTGGGGCTGTAGTCCTCTTCAGAGCCCTGTGACATGCCTCTATAATGACATTATTACTCTGGGGCTGTAGTCCTCTTCAGAGCCCTGTGACATGCCTCTATAATGACATTATTACTCTGGGGCTGTAGTCCTCTTCAGAGCCCTGTGACATGCCTCTATAATGACATTATTACTCTGGGGCTGTAGTCCTCTTCAGAGCCCTGTGACATGCCTCTATAATGACATTATTACTCTGGGGCTGTAGTCCTCTTCAGAGCCCTGTGACATGCCTCTATAATGACATTATTACTCTGGGACTGTAGCCCTCTTCAGAGCCCTGTGACATGCCTCTATAATGACATTATTACTCTGGGGCTGAAGTCCTCTTCAGAGCCCTGTGACATGCCTCTATAATGACATTATTACTCTGGGGCTGTAGTCCTCTTCAGAGCCCTGTGACATGCCTCTATAATGACATTATTACTCTGGGGCTGTAGCCCTCTTCAGAGCCCTGTGACATGCCTCTATAATGACATTATTACTCTGGGGCTGTAGTCCTCTTCAGAGCCCTGTGACATGCCTCTATAATGACATTATTACTCTGGGGCTGTAGTCCTCTTCAGAGCCCTGTGACATGCCTCTATAATGACATTATTACTCTGGGGCTGTAGTCCTCTTCAGAGCCCTGTGACATGCCTCTATAATGACATTATTACTCTGGGACTGTAGCCCTCTTCAGAGCCCTGTGACATTCCTCTATAATGACATTATTACTCTGTGGGCTGTAGTCCCCTTCAGAGCCCTGTGACATGCCTCTATAATGACATTATTACTCTGGGGCTGTAGTCCTCTTCAGAGCCCTGTGACATGCCTCTATAATGACATTATTACTCTGGGGCTGTAGTCCTCTTCAGAGCCCTGTGACATGCCTCTATAATGACATTATTACTCTGGGGCTGAAGTCCTCTTCAGAGCCCTGTGACATGCCTCTATAATGACATTATTACTCTGGGGCTGAAGTCCTCTTCAGAGCCCTGTGACATGCCTCTATAATGACATTATTACTATGGGGCTGTAGTCCTCTTCAGAGCCCTGTGACATGCCTCTATAATGACATTATTACTCTGGGGCTGTAGTCCTCTTCAGAGCCCTGTGACATGCCTCTATAATGACATTATTACTCTGGGGCTGTAGTCCTCTTCAGAGCCCTGTGACATGCCTCTATAATGACATTATTACTCTGGGACTGTAGCCCTCTTCAGAGCCCTGTGACATGCCTCTATAATGACATTATTACTCTGTGGGCTGTAGTCCCCTTCAGAGCCCTGTGACATGCCTCTATAATGACATTATTACTCTGGGGCTGTAGTCCTCTTCAGAGCCCTGTGACATGCCTCTATAATGACATTATTACTCTGGGGCTGTAGTCCTCTTCAGAGCCCTGTGACATGCCTCTATAATGACATTATTACTCTGGGGCTGAAGTCCTCTTCAGAGCCCTGTGACATGCCTCTATAATGACATTATTACTCTGGGGCTGAAGTCCTCTTCAGAGCCCTGTGACATGCCTCTATAATGACATTATTACTATGGGGCTGTAGTCCTCTTCAGAGCCCTGTGACATGCCTCTATAATGACATTATTACTCTGGGGCTGAAGTCCTCTGCAGAGCCCTGTGACATGCCTCTATAATGACATTATTACTCTGGGGCTGAAGTCCTCTTCAGAGCCCTGTGACATGCCTCTATAATGACATTATTACTCTGGGGCTGTAGTCCTCTTCAGAGCCCTGTGACATGCCTCTATAATGACATTATTACTCTGGGGCTGTAGTCCTCTTCAGAGCCCTGTGACATGCCTCTATAATGACATTATTACTCTGGGGCTGTAGTCCTCTTCAGAGCCCTGTGACATGCCTCTATAATTACATTATTACTCTGGGGCTGAAGTCCTCTTCAGAGCCCTGTGACATGCCTCTATAATGACATTATTACTCTGGGGCTGAAGTCCTCTTCAGAGCCCTGTGACATGCCTCTATAATGACATTATTACTATGGGGCTGTAGTCCTCTTCAGAGCCCTGTGACAAGCCTCTATAATGACATTATTACTCTGGGGCTGAAGTCCTCTTCAGAGCCCTGTGACATGCCTCTATAATGACATTATTACTCTGGGGCTGAAGTCCTCTTCAGAGCCCTGTGACATGCCTCTATAATGACATTATTACTCTGGGGCTGTAGTCCTCTTCAGAGTCCTGTGACATGCCTCTATAATGACATTATTACTCTGGGACTGTAGTCTTCTTCAGAGCCCTGTGACATGCCTCTATAATGACATTATTACTCTGGGGCTGTAGTCCTCTTCAGAGCCCTGTGACATGCCTCTATAATGACATTATTACTCTGGGGCTGTAGTCCTCTTCAGAGCCCCGTGACATGCCTCTATAATGACATTATTACTCTGGGGCTGTAGTCCTCTTCAGAGCCCCGTGACATGCCTCTATAATGACATTATTACTCTGGGGCTGAAGTCCTCTTCAGAGCCCCGTGACATGCCTCTATAATGACATTATTACTCTGGGGCTGTAGTCCTCTTCAGAGCCCTGTGACATGCCTCTATAATGACATTATTACTATGGGGCTGTAGTCCTCTTCAGAGCCCTGTGACATGCCTCTATAATGACATTATTACTCTGGGGCTGTAGTCCTCTTCAGAGCCCTGTGACATGCCTCTATAATGACATTATTACTCTGGGGCTGTAGTCCTCTTCAGAGCCCTGTGACATGCCTCTATAATGACATTATTACTCTGGGGCTGTAGTCCTCTTCAGAGCCCTGTGACATGCCTCTATAATGACATTATTACTCTGGGGCTGTAGTCCTCTTCCGAGCCCTGTGACATGCCTCTATAATGACATTATTACTCTGGGGCTGTAGTCCTCTTCAGAGCCCTGTGACATGCCTCTATAATGACATTATTACTCTGGGGCTGAAGTCCTCTTCAGAGCCCTGTGACATGCCTCTATAATGACATTATTACTCTGGGGCTGTAGTCCTCTTCAGAGCCCTGTGACATGCCTCTATAATGACATTATTACTCTGGGGCTGTAGTCCTCTTCAGAGCCCTGTGACATGCCTCTATAATGACATTATTACTCTGGGGCTGTAGTCCTCTTCAGAGCCCTGTGACATGCCTCTATAATGACATTATTACTCTGGGGCTGTAGTCCTCTTCAGAGCCCTGTGACATGCCTCTATAATGACATTATTACTCTGGGGCTGTAGTCCTCTTCAGAGCCCTGTGACATGCCTCTATAATGACATTATTACTCTGGGGCTGAAGTCCTCTTCAGAGCCCTGTGACATGCCTCTATAATGACATTATTACTCTGGGGCTGTAGTCCTCTTCAGAGCCCTGTGACATGCCTCTATAATGACATTATTACTCTGGGGCTGAAGTCCTCTTCAGAGCCCTGTGACATGCCTCTATAATGACATTATTACTCTGGGGCTGTAGTCCTCTTCAGAGCCCTGTGACATGCCTCTATAATGACATTATTACTCTGGGGCTGTAGTCCTCTTCAGAGCCCTGTGACATATCTCTATAATGACATTATTACTCTATGGGCTGTAGTCCTCTTCAGAGCCCTGTGACATATCTCTATAATGACATTATTACTCTGGGGCTGTAGTCCTCTTCAGAGCCCTGTGACATGCCTCTATAATGACATTATTACTCTGGGGCTGTAGTCCTCTTCAGAGCCCTATGACATGCCTCTATAATGACATTATTACTCTGGGCCTGTAGTCCTCTTCAGAGCCCTGTGACATGCCTCTATAATGACATTATTACTCTGGGGCTGTAGTCCTCTTCAGAGCCCTGTGACATGCCTCTATAATGACATTATTACTCTGGGGCTGTAGTCCTCTTCAGAGCCCTGTGACATGCCTCTATAATGACATTATTACTCTATGGGCTGTAGTCCTCTTCAGAGCCCTGTGACATGCCTCTATAATGACATTATTACTCTGGGGCTGTAGTCCTCTTCAGAGCCCTGTGACATGCCTCTATAATGACATTATTACTCTGGGGCTGTAGTCCTCTTCAGAGCCCTGTGACATGCCTCTATAATGACATTATTACTCTGGGGCTGTAGTCCTCTTCAGAGTCCTGTGACATGTCTCTATAATGACATTATTACTCTGGGGCTGAAGTCCTCTTCAGAGCCCTGTGACATGCCTCTATAATGACATTATTACTCTGGGGCTGAAGTCCTCTTCAGAGCCCTGTGACATGCCTCTATAATGACATTATTACTCTGGGGCTGAAGTCCTCTTCAGAGCCCTGTGACATGCCTCTATAATGACATTATTACTCTGGGGCTGTAGTCCTCTTCAGAGCCCTGTGACATGCCTCTATAATGACATTATTACTCTGGGGCTGAAGTCCTCTTCAGAGCCCTGTGACATGCCTCTATAATGACATTATTACTCTGGGGCTGAAGTCCTCTTCAGAGCCCTGTGACATGCCTCTATAATGACATTATTACTCTGGGGCTGAAGTCCTCTTCAGAGCCCTGTGACATGCCTCTATAATGACATTATTACTCTGGGGCTGTAGTCCTCTTCAGAGCCCTGTGACATGCCTCTATGATGTCACCATTATCTGGGGCTGTAGTCCTCTTCAGAGCCCTGTGACATGCCTCTATAATGACATTATTACTCTGGGACTGTAGTCCTCTTCAGAGCCCTGTGACATGCCTCTATAATGACATTATTACTCTGGGGCTGAAGTCCTCTTCAGAGCCCTGTGACATGCCTCTATAATGACATTATTACTCTGGGGCTGAAGTCCTCTTCGGAGCCCTGTGACATGCCTCTATAATGACATTATTACTCTGGGGCTGTAGTCCTCTTCAGAGCCCTGTGACATGCCTCTATAATGACATTATTACTCTGGGGCTGAAGTCCTCTTCAGAGCCCTGTGACATGCCTCTATAATGACATTATTACTCTGGGGCTGTAGTCCTCTTCAGAGCCCTGTGACATGCCTCTATAATGACATTATTACTCTGGGGCTGTAGTCCTCTTCAGAGTCCTGTGACATGCCTCTATAATGACATTATTACTCTGGGGCTGAAGTCCTCTTCAGAGCCCTGTGACATGCCTCTATAATGACATTATTACTCTGGGGCTGAAGTCCTCTTCAGAGCCCTGTGACATGCCTCTATAATGACATTATTACTCTGGAGCTGAAGTCCTCTTCAGAGCCCTGTGACATGCCTCTATAATGACATTATTACTCTGGGGCTGTAGTCCTCTTCAGAGCCCTGTGACATGCCTCAATAATGACATTATTACTCTGGGGCTGCATGCTTTGTTCCACTCTTGTTAGATATCCTACTGTACTCACTATCCTACTATACTCCTCCTACTGTATCAAATACATGTGTAATGAACCATATACAGGCAACACTCAAGCAACACATTTATTTCAACAACTAGCAACAAATGTTGTTCAAAATCTAGCAACACATTTAGTTAAACAACTAGCAAATACATTTATTTAAACAACTAGCAACATATTTAGAGGTCTTGCTCACACTGGCTACCGAGAGCGTTATCACAGTCATCCAAAACAGCTGGTGCTCTTGTGGATGCTTCAGTGCTGCTTTCCACGATGCATTTAACTCATCTGGTAGGCTCACTGGGCAGCTCGCATCTGGCTTTCCCTTTGTAGTCCGTAATAGTTTTCAAGCCCTGCCACATCCGACGAGCATCTTTTCTTGTTTGATGGTTCGGCTGAGGGCATAGCAAGATTTCTTAAAGGCGTCCGGATTAGTGTCCCGCTCCTTGAAAGCAGCAGCTCTAGCCTTTAGCTCGGTGCGGATGTTGCCTGTAATCCATGGTTTCTGGTTTGGATATGTACGTGCGGTCACTGTGGGGACGTCATTGTCGATGCACTTATTGATGAAGCCGATGACTGAGGTGGTATACTTTTCAATGTCATTGGATGAATCCTGTAACATGTTCCAGTTTTTGCTAGCAAAACAGCCCTGAAGCGTAGCATCCGCGTCATCTGACCACTTCCGTATTGAGCGAGTCACTGGTGCTTCCTGCTTTAGTTTTTGCTTGTATGCAGGAATCAGGAGGATAGACTTATTGTCATATATGCCAAATGGAGGGCTGGGGAGAGCTTAGTACGCATCTCTGTGTGTGGAGTAAAAGTGGTCTTGAATTGATTTCCTCTTGTTGCACATTTGACATGCTGGTAAAGATTTGGTAAAACTGATTTAAGTTTGCCTGCATTAATGTCCCCTGCCACTAGGAGCGCCGCTCCTGGGTGAGCATTTTCTTGTTTGCTTTTGGCCTTATAGAGTTGGTTGAGTGCAGTCTTAGTGCCACCATTGGTCTGTGGTGGTAAATAGACGGCTATAAACAATATAGATGAGAACTATCTTGGTAGATAGTGTAGTCTACAGCTTACTTTAAGGTACTCTACCTCAGGCGGGCAATAGCTCGAGACTTCCTTCGATATCGTGCAACGCCACCTGTTATTTGCAAAAAGACATAGTCTTCCGCCCCATGTCTTACCAGACGCCGCTGTTCTCGAGACTTCTTTAATATTAGACATCGCGCACCAGCTGTTGTCACACCCTGGCCATAAAGAGGTTTTTATTAGCCCCTCTCTAATTCTCTCTTTCTCTCAGAGGACCTGAGCCCTAGGACCATGCCTCAGGATTACCTGGCATGATGACTCCTTGCTGTCCCAAATTAACCTGGCCGTGCTGCTGCTCCAGTTTCAACTGTTCTGCCTGTGTCTATGGAACCCTAACCTGTTCACCTGATGTACTACCCTGTCACGGACCTGGTGTTTTCGACTATCTCTCTACCGCACCTGCTGTCTCTAAATCTGAATGATCGGCTATGAGAAACCAACTGACATTTACTCCTGAGGTGCTGACCTGTTGCACCCTCTAACAACCACTGTGATTATTATTATTATTATTTGACCCTGCTGGTCATCTATGAACGCTTGAACATCTTGGACATGCACTGTTATAATCTCCACCCGGCACAGCCAGAAGAGGACTGGCCACCACTTAGAGCCTGGTTCCTCTCTAGGTTTCTTCCTATGTTCCTGCCTTTCTTGGGAGTTTTTCCTAGCCACCGTGCTTCTACATCTGCGTTGCTTGCTGTTTCTGGTTTTATGCTAGGTTTCTGTACAGCACTTTGTGACATCGGCTGATGTAAAATGGACTTTATAAATACATACATTTGATTGATTGATTGAAGACAGCCTTCAACACTGCAGACACTATGGATACCTGGTGATGCCATTCGGTCTGACCAATGCTCCTGCTGTGTTGCAGGCCTTGGTTAATGATGTTCTCCATGACATGTTGAACTGGTTTGTGTTCGGCTTTTCCCGCTCAGCTCAAGAACACGTTTTCCACGTCCGACAGGTCCTCCAGCATCTCATGAAGAACCAGCTTTTTGTCAAACCTGAAAAATGTGATTCCCATCACTCTACCATCTCCTTCCTTGGATATGTGAAAGCTGCTGGGACTGTGCAGATGGATCCAGGAGAGGTAAGAGCACCCACCTCTTCCAATGTCCCGTTCACATTAAACACCTCTCCACCAACCCTCCCATATTGATCCAACCGGATCCGTCCCGTCAGCTCGTGGTGGAGGTAGACGCCTCGGATGAGAGAGTGCTGGCCGTCCTGTCCCAGCATTCTGCCCTGGGCCTTAAGCTACATCCATGCGCATTCCTCTCCAATCGTCTTTACGCCACAGAGGGGAATTATGATGTGTGGAATCGAGAACTGCATGCGGTGAAGATGGCATTGGAGGAGAGGAGACACTGGTTAGAGGGGGCGGAATGTCCGTTCATAGTGTGGACGGACCACAAGAACCTGGAATATTTTCGCATCACCAAGGGTCTCAACTCCAGGCAAGCTCAGTGGGCCGGTTCAAATTCACCATCTCCTGGACACACTTTCATGCCTCTAGCCCCACATCTACACCCTCGGACCCAGAGACCATTCCTCCTACCTCAGATGCTGCCCGCTCCACGGTCCTGGTATGGGCTCGTTCCTCCAGGCTTGCCTGTCACCCTGGTTCCCGTCAGACCCTGGCCTTTGTGCGACAACCCTTTTGGTGTCACACCGTGGTCCCTGACGTCTCCGTGTTCGTCGCCGCCTTCAGTGCTCAGAACAAGACTGATCCCCAGCCTGCCTGCAGTTCTGAACCTTACGGACTCTGCCCTGGATTACTGACCTCTGCCCGCCCTTGACCTGTCGTTTGCCTGCCCCCTGTTTTTGTAATAACCTTTTATTATTCTTAACTGTCTTCATCTGGGTCTTATCCTCAGGTCTGATAACTACAGTCCCAGAGTAATAATGTCATTCTAGAAGCATGGGCTCTGAAGAGGACAACAGCCCCAGAGTAATAATGTCATTATAGAGGCATGTCACAGGGCTCTGAAGAGAACTACAGCCCCAGAGTTATAATGTCATTATAGAGCCTTGGTCTCTGATGAGGACTACAGCCCACGAGTAATAATGTCATTATAGAGGCATGTCACAGGGCTCTGAGGAGGACTACAGCCCCAGAGTAATAATGCCATTATAGAGGCATATCACAGGGCTTTGGAGAGGACTTCAGCCCCAGAGTAATACAACTAATAATAATTAAAATGTTAAAATTATAATTAATAATGTCAACAGCACAAATACATTAACGAGTATACCTGACCATAGTTATTGTGTGTTTTCCTTATTTTAGTGTTGGTCAGGACGTGAGCTGGGTGGGCATTCTATGTTGTGTGTCTAGTTTGTCCGTTTCTATGTATGGCCTGATATGGTTCTCAATCAGAGGCAGGTGTTAGTCATTGTCTCTGATTGGGAACCATATTTAGGTAGCCTGTTTTGTGTTGGGTTTTGTTAGTGGTTGTTTCCTGTCTTTGTGTTCTCTGCACCAGATAGGACTGTTTTCGGGTTTTGCCACGTTTATTGTTTTGTAGTGTGTTCATGTTTTGAGTTTTCTCTTATTAAAAAACCATGGACACTTACCACGCTGCACATTGGTCCTCTGATCCTTCTCGCCTCTCCTCTTCAGACGAAGAGGAGGAGGAAAACCCTTACAGAACCACCCACCACAACAGGACCAAGCAGAAGAAGCAGTGGTAACGGGCAGCAGCAACAGCGGCCGAAGACACAAGACTCCTGGACATGGGAGGTTATACTTGACGGGAGAGGACCCTGGGCAAAGCCAGGGGAGTGTCGCCGTCCCAAGGTGCAGCAGGAGAAGCAGCAGCAGCAGGAGAAGCAGCAGCAGCAGGAGAAACAGCAGCAGCAGCAGGAGAAGCAGCAGCAGCAGGAGAAACAGCAGCAGCAGCAAAAGCAGCAGCAGAAGAAGCAACAGAAGCAGCAGAGGAAGCGGCAGCAGCAGCAACAGCAGAAGCAGTAGAAATGTCAGGATTCCTGGACATGGGATGATGTGTTGGATGGCAAGGGTTGCTACACATGGGAGGAGATCCAGGCTGGTAGGGATTGCCTACCATGGGAACAGGTGGAGGCATTGAGGAAAGCAGAGGCAGCCGGAGAGAGGATCCATCGATACGAGGGAACGAGACTGGCAAGGAAGCCCCTAGAGGCAGCCCCAAAAATGTATTGGGGGCCGGCACTTGGAGCTGTCGGTGAAGCTGAGGGCTGAGTCTGAGAGGGTCGAGGAGTTATTGGACAGAATGGAGGAGAGTGAACGGATGGGAGATGAGGAGACACTCGAGGAGGTGTTAATAGAATTGGGGGAGAGTGAAGAGAGAGAGCAGTTGATTTGGCGTAGTATGCAAGGTATTCGCCCTGAGGTGCGTGTCCCCAGCCCGGTACCACCAGTGCCGGCACCCCGCACCAGGCTGTCTCTCCGTCCCATCAATACAGGTGCTCCCGCCTGTCCGGCGCTACCAGAGTTTCAGCCCCTCAGTCGAGAGGCGCCAGAGGCCCTCAGTCGAGAGGTGCCAGAGCCCCTCAGTCCAGAGGCGCCAGAGCTCCTCTGTCCAGCGCAGTCAGAGCTTTCCTCCTCACCAGCGCTGCCGGAGTCTCCCGTCTGTCCAGAGCTGCTAGAGTCTCCCGTCTGTCCAGAGCTGCTAGAGTCTCCCGTCTGTCCAGAGCTGCTAGAGTCTCCCGCCTGTCAGCCAGGATCTGCCAGAGCCGCCATTCAGCCAGGATCTGCCAGAGCCGCCATTCAGCCAGGATTTGCCAGAGCCGCCATTCAGCCAGTATCTGCCAGAGCCGCCATTCATCCAGGATCTGCCAGAGCCGCCATTCAGCCAGGATCTGCCAGAGCCGTCAGTCAGCCAGAAGCTGCCAGAGCCATCAACCAGCCAGAGCTACCTCTCAGGCCTGAGCTACCCCTCGGTCCTGAGCTACCCCTCGGTCCTGAGCTACCCTTCAGTCCTGAGCTACCTCAGTCCCGAGCTGCCCCTCAGTCCGGAGCTGCCCCTCAGTCCAGTGGGGCCCTTTGTTAGGGTTCCTAGGCCAATGTTGGCGGCGAGGGTCGCCACTCAAAGGACGCTAAGGAGGTGGACTAAGACAATGATGGAGTGGGGTCCACGTCCAGCGCCAGAGCCGCCTCCGCGGACAGATGCCCACCCAGACCCTCCCCTATAGATTTAGGTGGGGGGGGGGGGATTCTGTCACGTTCCATCATTGACTCAGTGGGTTTTGTCCAACACGTCTCTGGACCCACTCACTGTCACAGTCATACGCTGGACCTAGTTTTGTCCCATGGAATAAATGTTGTGGATCTTAATGTTTTTCCTCATAATCCTGGACTATCGGACCACCATTTTATTACGTTTGCAATTGCAACAAACAATCTGCTCAGACCCCAACCAAGGAACATTAAAAGTCGTGCTATAAATTCACAGACAACACAAAGATTCCTTGATGTCCTTCCAGATTCCCTCTGTCTACCCAAGGACGCCAGAGGACAAAAATCAGTTAACCACCTAACTGAGGAACTCAATTTAACCTTGCGCAATACCCTAGATGCAGTTGCACCCCTAAAAACTAAAAACATTTCTCAAAAGAAACTAGCTCCCTGGTACACAGAAAATACCCAAGCCCTGAAGCAAGCTTCCAGAAAATTGGAACGGAAATGGCTCCACACCAAACTGGAAGTCTTCCGACTAGCTTGGAAAGACAGTACCGTGCAGTACAGAAGAGCCCTTACTGCTGCTCGATTATCCTATTTTTCTAACTTAATTGAGGAAAATAAGAACAATCCCAAATTCCTTTTTGATAGTGTCGCAAAGCAAACTAAAAATCAGCATTCCCCAAGAGAGGATGGCTTTCACTTTAGCAGTGATAAATTCATGAACTTCTTTGAGGAAAAGATCATGATTATTAGAAAGCAAATTACGAACTCCTCTTTAAATCTGCGTATTCCTTCAAAGCTCAGTTGTCCTGAGTCTGCACAACTCTGCCAGGACCTAGGATCAAGAGAGACGCTCAAGTGTTTTAGTACTATATCTCTTGACACAATGATGAAAATAATCATGGCCTCTAAACCTTCAAGCTGCGTACTGGACCCTATTCCAACTAAACTACTGAAAGAGCTGCTTCCTGTGCTTGACTCTCCTATGTTGAACATAATAAACGGCTCTCTATCCACCGGATGTGTACCAAACTCACTAAAAGTGGCAGTAATAAAGCCTCTCTTGAAAAAGCCAAACCTTGACCCAGAAAATATAAAAAACTATCGGCCTATATCGAATCTTCCATTCCTCTCAAAAATTTTCGAAAAGGCTGTTGCGCAGCAACTCACTGCCTTCCTGAAGACAAACAATGTATACGAAATGCTTCAGTCTGGTTTTAGACCCCATCATAGCACTGAGACTGCACTTGTGAAGGTGGTAAATTACCTTTTAATGGCATCACACCGAGGCTCTGCATCTGTCCTCGTGCTCCTAGACCTTAGTGCTGCTTTTGATACCATCGATCACCACATTCTTTTGGAGAGATTGGAAACCCAAATTGGTCTACATGGACAAGTTCTGGCCTGTCACGAATCCCGTTTCCTGAGTCTCTGTTTTTTGCCTATGTTCTGTCCTGGAGTGTTTTTTTCCGGCGTCCTGGAACGCACCCTGTCTGGTTGCCGGGCAATGTAGCCAGTTGGGGTTTCTGATTACCCGCACCTGTATCCCATCAGCTATCTGCACACCTGGTCCTGATCATCATCTCTCCTCTTCATAAGCCCGGACCTGACATCCATTCCCTGCCGGATCGTTAGCCATGAACAGTATGTTGTGCCAGAGTATCAGCCTCAAGTTGGATAGAATTTGTTTTGTTGTTTGTTACGTATTGCTTGCCTTGAACTTACCTCCGTTTGTCCTGTCTTCAGTTACTCACCCGGATCATTTACCCCATTCCCGCCTGGTCGTTTGAGGATTCCGCTTCCCCATTGGATCCACCTATTTACTCCCATCAACTCACCAACGCTACCCGCTACGCCACCTGGATATATCTACCCATTCACATTCACTTGTAAATAAATTCTCACCTTCTTCCTACTCTCCTTGTCCTGGTCTGCTTCTGAGTTCGATTTTGAAGAAACGTGACATGGCCTGGTTTAGATCTTATCTGTCGGAAAGATATCAGTTTGTCTCTGTGAATGGTTTGTCCTCTGACAAATATACTGTAAATTCCGGTGTTCCTCAAGGTTCCGTTTTAGGACCACTATTGTTTTCACTATATATTTTACCTCTTGGGGATGTCATTCGAAAACATAATGTTAACTTTCACTGCTATGCGGATGACACACAGCTGTACATTTCAATGAAACATGGTGAAGCCCCAAAATTGCCCTCGCTAGAAGCATGTGTTTCAGACATAAGGAAGTGGATGGCTGCAAACTTTCTACTTTAAACTCGGACAAAACAGAGATGCTTGTTCTAGGTCCCAAGAAACAGAGATCTTCTGTTGAATCTGACAATTAATCTTAATGGTTGTACAGTCGTCTCAAATATATATATATAGAACATATCAAGACCATTTCAAGGACAGCCTTTTTCCATCTACGTAACATTGCAAAAATCAGAAACTTTCTGTTCAAAAATTATGCAGAAAAATGAATCCATGCTTTTGTCACTTCTAGGTTCGACTACTGCAATGCTCTACTTTCCGGCTACCCGGATAAAGCACTTAATAAACTTCAGTTAGTGCTAACCACGGCTGCTAGAATCCTGACTAGAACCAAAAAATGTGATCATATTACTCCAGTGCTAGCCTCCCTACACTGGCTTCCTGTCAAGGCAAGGGCTGACCTACAGAGCATTACATGGGCTTGCTCCTACCTATCTCTCTGATTTGGTCCTGCCGTACATACCTACACGTACGCTACGGTCACAAGACGCAGACCTCCTAATTGTCCCTAGAATTTCTAAGCAAACAGCTGGAGGCAGGGCTTTCTCCTATAGAGCTCCATTTTTATGGAATGGTCTGCCTACCCATGTAAGAGACGCAAACTCGGTCTCAACCTTTAAGTCTTTACTGAAGACTCATCTCTTCAGTGGGTCATATGATTGAGTGTAGTCTGGCCCAGGAGTGGGAAGGTGAACGGAAAGGCTCTGGAGCAACGAACCGCCCTTGCTGTCTCTGCCTGGCCGGTTCCCCTCTTTCCACTGGGATTCTCTGCCTCTAACCCTATTACAGGGGCTGAGTCACTGGCTTACTGGGGCTCTTTCATACCGACCCTGGGAGGGCTGCGTCACTTGAGTGGGTTGAGTCACTGATGTGATCTTCCTGTCTGGGTTGGCGCCCCCCCCCCCCTTGAGTTGTGCCGTGGCGGAGATCTTTGTGGGCTATACTCAGCCTTGTCTCAGGATGCTAAGTTGGTGGTTGAAGATATCCCTCTAGTGGTGTGGGGGCTGTGCTTTGGCAAAGTGGGTGGGGTTATATCCTTCCTGTTTGGCCCTGTCCGGGGGTGTCCTCGGATGGGGCCACAGTGTCTCCTGACCCCTCCTGTCTCAGCCTCCAGTTTTTATGCTGCAGTAGTTTATGTGTCGGGGGGCTAGGGTCAGTTTGTTATATCTGGAGTACTTCTCCTGTCCTATTCGGTGTCCTGTGTGAATTTAAGTGTGCTCTCTCTAATTCTCTCTTTCTCTCTCTCTCTCGGAGGACCTGAGCCCTAGGACCATGCCTCAGGACTACCTGACATGATGACTCCTTGCTGTCCCCAGTCCACCTGGCCGTGCTGCTGCTCCAGTTTCAACTGTTCTGCCTTATTATTATTGGACCATGCTGGTCATTTATGAACATTTGAACATTCTGTTATAATCTCCACCCGGCACAGCCAGAAGAGGACTGGCCAGCCCACATAGCCTGGTTCCTCTCTAGGTTTCTTCCTAGGTTTTGGCCTTTCTAGGGAGTTTTTCCTAGCCACCGTGCTTCTACACCTGCATTGCTTGCTGTTGGGGTTTTTTAGGCTGGGTTTCTGTACAGCACTTTGAGATATCAGCTGATGTACGAAGGGCTATATAAATACATTTGATTTGATTTGATTTGACCATTGTTCTTGTGTGTTTTCCTTGTTTTAGTGTTGGTCAAGACGTGAGCTGGGTGGGCATTCTATGTTGTGTGTCTAGTTTGTCAGTTTCTATGTTTGGCCTGATATGGTTCTCAATCAGAGGCAGGTGTTAGTCATTGTCTCTGATTGGGAACCATATTTAGGTAGCCTGTTTTGTGTTGGGTTTTGTTGGTGGTTGTTTCCTGTCTTTGTGTTCTCTGCACCAGATAGGACTGTTTTCGGGTTCTGCCACGTTTATTGTTTTGTAGTGTGTTTATGTTTTGAGTTCTCTTATTAAAAAACCATGGACACTTACGACGCTGAGCATTGGTCCTTCTCGCCTCTCCTCTACAGATGAAGAGGACGAGGAAAACCCTTACAATACCCACCTCCTCATTTGATATTTATATTTACATGTACAAGAGAATTCAATAAAGTAATTCTAAAATGAAGTACTGTACTGTAATTCATATTTCATTACAATCTGCTGATGTTTTAGTGAGACTCAACGTTCTTCTGTAATCTATCATGTCCAAACAGGTCCTTCATGTTAATTGTATTTTTATTGACTGTAAGTTTCTTTTCAGGAACTGAAAGAGAGACATGAAAAAACAGGTAAAAATAGACTTTCACAAGCTGTTTAACATACTGTGTGACTGTGCTGTACAAACAGGATGCTGCTCCTCGGACACATTCAGACATCAACAGTGTTGCAGCTCTGCATTCATTTCTTCATTGTCTGTGGAACATTTGATTGTTTCTTTACTTTTGGAACCAAACTAACCATTAAATATTTACTCCGGTTACCTTGAGATACAACTCAACTGCAGGGTGAAAGGGAAGAACACTGGAACAACCAAAAGGTATGAACTGCTGTTAGTTACCAAGGAGGAACCCATCTGACAAACAACAAGAAGACCAGAGACTCCATACTGTTTACAGCGTTCATAAGGGTTTTACTGTATCAAACCAACGTCCTACAGAGATCCACCGGAACCAAACTATTCTGACAATTATCTCAGTAGATTTGACTGACGTTGGAAGAGATGAGATCTATGTTTTCCCACCCTGCCGTCCTGTTCCTGTGGATTCAGAGTTCTAGTGGATGGATGCATCCTAAATGCCAGATTTATGACAGTAGTGAAGACTTGGAACACATTCCCACCTGGATCTGCAGCCACATACCTCATCATGCAGAACGTTACACTGCTGCCTGTCAAGATGTCACAGCCATCGAGGAGGATCTACTTGGACTTCCCCCTAATATCAATACCCTCTGCATATATATGACACATGGTGAAAATAGATCCATGTCTCTGGGCTTTTTCTCTCGGTTTCAGGATCTGGAGTACCTGTACATTGATGGCTGTTTTACTCAAATCCTTCCAACTGCAAATAGTCACCTTCCAAATCTGCAACATATGTACTTAGGTAAATGGGAAATGGACTCCGATTGCTGTGATTGTCATATTGGGCCCCATACATTCAGAGATCTCGTCAAGCTGAGTCATTTGACTCTTTGGAGTTATAGACTACCAGCAATGTCCCCGGATGTTTTCCATGGCATTCCTCTGTTACAAAGTCTCATCATTAGGGAACCCTGTTTAGAGGATTTGTCAGAGATAGCATGCAGAATTATGAATATTAAATCACTTGTTAGGTTATATGTAGACGCAGCAAACATACGATCGTTAAACATTTCAAACTGCTCTGTCTTAAACACCAATGAAAGCATGACACCTGTTTTTATAAATCTAGCAAGTGTTGCGTTATCATTTGATGAAATAACACATATAGATGAAGGTTCACTGGCTTGGCTCCAGAACCTCACAAGATTAACAGGGGATTTCAGCCAGAAAGTCCTACTGGACCTTCCCCTGTCTGGGATAAAACAAATCCAGGTCCTCAGTTGCTATGGGATCAATGTCATTGATATTGAAAGTATCTGTAATGTAGTGTTTTTGCTTTCAATCAAGAAATTATTTGTAAACAATGCCAATACAAGCAGCCTCTCAATGTCCAGTATTGAATTGTGCACTGGGCTAGAATATATGTATTTAAGTGTACCTTTGTCTTTCCATCCTACTACCCATTTGGATTGGCATTTTATTTCCAGTCTCAAAAACCTTAATCAATTAAACATAGTCGGCCTGGAAGACAACAGACTTGATATTTGCTCCTTCCAAAAACAACCAATAACATGGCTAACAAATCTCACTTTCGGGTTGAAAAATCAAATGCTTTTTGCTAAAGAATTTATCTGTCTTGTTAAGCTGCAGTATCTGGATATTAAACATAATTTAATTTCAAACATTGAAGACTTTGCTTTCCTGGGATTGACAAATCTGGAGTCCTTAGACATTACAAGTAACAAGATAACACAGATAAATGCAAACACATTTTATGGTTTACATAGTTTGACATGGTTAGACCTCAGGAACAATCCACTTATTCACAACATTGAGGCAATGTCTTTCGCACACCTCATGTCTCTTAGACAAGTGTTTCTCGGGCAAGTGCACAATCCACTAACAGAACCTGTGATCAATCTGAATTTGACACTTATATTTGGTGGAATTCTGAGTCAACTGACTCGTCTGTACATTAGTTCAGCTATGAGGCCAATGCAGTTGACTATCGGCAGTAACATCACATCTAAACAGAACCTGAGTCTCCAGCTCAAAGGCCAGACGGTGTCATTTCAGGACTGTGACAGACCTTTCTTTCAGTCTGTAACCCATCTTCATGCTGATGCTGAAGAATTCCTTTGTGGATCTGAATTCATGGGAAAGTACTTCACGTCTGTGGAGACATTTGACTACAGATCGAAGCTTTCAGCTAAAAGGGTTGATTTAACATCAATTAATCAGCTGATTCACCTGAGGAAACTGACTCTACGACAGGTGGATCTTTTAATACAGCGTTCTGCCGACATCATTTTTCACAACTTGACCAAACTGGAGGTTCTGGAACTTGACAACTGCAGGATTTACTCTTTGGAGGGGAGTTTAACTAAAGACTTGAAATCTTTGAAAAGAGTGTATTTGCATATAGAGAACATTTATAATGTATTCTATAGCTTTACTGAACCTCTCTCTAGCCTTAAGCTTTTGACATTTGATAATTTACAGATGTTTTGCAGTTGTGACAATGCTTGGCTCATTACATGGGCAAAGGGGTGCAGGCAGGTTGAAGTGATCATGCTTGGTTCGTATTCTAAAACCGGTATGTATGCTTTGGAGGACTTGATATGCTTGTCGGACAATGGAATAGACACACCTTATTTTGTCAGGTACACAGAAGCCAACTGCACAACAGAGGTTGGCTTTGTGCTCTTTGTTGCGACTGGCCTGGGAGTCCTGTTCTTCATGCTGGTGGTGTTGGTCCATAACCTGGCCGGCCCCTACCTCCTCCCCCTCTACCACATAACCCTTGGCTGGCTATTAGAAGCCATGCGATCCAACACCAGGGGGCGCTACCACTATGATGCGTTTGTCTCCTACAGCGGGAAGGACGAGCGCTGGGTGGAGGAGGAGCTGCTTCCCAATCTGGAGCAGAGGGGTCCTCCTTTCCTGCGCCTCTGTCTGCACAGCAGGGACTTCCAGCTGGGGAAGGACATTGTGGAGAACATCACAGACAGCCTCTACCGGAGCCGCCACACCCTCTGTCTAGTCAGCCGCCACTACCTACACAGTAACTGGTGCTCTCTGGAGATGAAGCTGGCCACCTACAGGCTGCAGCTGGAGCAAAGGGACATCCTCCTCCTGGTCTTCCTTGAGAAGATCCCCCCTCGCCGGCTTTCTGCCCACCACAGGCTGGCTCGCCTGCTGAAAACCAGGACTTATCTGGACTGGCCCCAAGACCCCCATCAGCACCAGGCATTCTGGGACAGACTGTGGGCTAAACTGAAACCTCCGACTGAGCATGAGATCAGAGGTTGATGTAGAACCCTGTGGACTGAAGCATGAGATCAGAGGTTGATGCAGAATCTTGTGGACCTAAATGTGACATCAGAGGTTGATGTTGAACCTTGTGGACTGAAGCATGAGATCAGAGGTTGATGTAGAACCTTGGGTATAGAAATTTGACTTCAGAGGTTGATGTAGTACTGTGTAGACTGAATTGTGTCTTCAGAGGTTGATGTAGGACCTTGTGGACTGAAATGTGACATGAGAAGATGATGTTTAACCTTGTGGACTGACATGTGACATCATAAGTTGATGTAGAACCTTGTGGACTGAAATGTGACATGCAATGTTGACACATATGTTGAGCTGTTGAATTTGTTGTTGAAAGTCCTCCGTACAAAATGTCTACCACTGTTTGAAATGTGTTTTGTCAATTCCTTTTAAATGCTCTGTCTGGAGTTTACTTTTTGTGATTAATCTGAAATTACTTTTGCTCATAAAAAAGCCCCAAAAAAACGTTAATTCCCAAAATTTTATCAGATCCTATTTGTGTTGTTAGTTGTTTAACTAAAATACAGTAGCTAGATGTTTAACTCAATGTGTTGAAGTTTTTTTAACTAAATCTAATTGTGAGTTGTTTAGCTAAATCATGTTGCTATGTGTTTAAATAAATGTGTTGCTATTTGTTCAACTAATTGTAGTTGCTAGTTGTTAACTAAATGTTGTTTTTAGTTGTTTAACTAAAGGTAGCTAGTTGTTTAACATTTTGTAGATGCTAGTTGTTTAACTAAATCTAGCTGCTAGTTGTTTAACTAAATGTAGTTGCTAGTTGTTTAACTAAATGTAGTTGCTAGTTGTTTAACTAAATGTGTTGCTAGTTGTTTAACTAAATGTAGTTGCTAGTTGTTTAACTAAATGTGTTGCTAGTTGTTTAACTAAATGTAGTTGCTATTTCTTTAACCAATTGTAGTTTCTATTTGTTTACCTAAATGTAGTTGCTAGTTTTTTAACTGAACGTGTTGCTAGTTGTTTAACTTAATGTGTTGCTAGTTTTTTAACTGAATGGGTTGCTAGTTGTTTAACTAAATGTGTTGCTAGGTGTTTACCTAAATGTAGTTGCTATTTCTTTAACCAATTGTAGTTTCTATTTGTTTACCTAAATGTAGTTGCTAGTTTTTTAACTGAATGTGTTGCTAGTTGTTTAACTTAATGTGTTGCTAGTTTTTTAACTGAATGGGTTGCTAGTTGTTTAACTAAATGTGTTGCTAGGTGTTTACCTAAATGTAGTTGCTATTTCTTTAACCAATTGTAGTTTCTATTTGTTTACCTAAATGTAGTTGCTAGTTGTTTAACTAAATGTGTTGCTAGTTGTTTAACTAACGGTGTTGCTTGACTGTAGCCTGTATATGGTTCATGGCACATATATTTGATACATTTCCCCTTTCTGGACAATGAAGTAATTTCTGCGCAATATTGGAGGTAACATAGTTTTGTTGTGTTATTTCATTATTGTTCGTGCTCTTGACCAAGGCATACAGCTGAAACGTTGTAAACTGTCTTGTGTTTCTGTTTTTAAATAAAGAGCATCCCTGCATTAGAATAACTCATTGTATTGTTCTATTCTAGAATGCCTCCATATTCTCTATTCTATAAGTTCTTAGATCTGACACATGCAGAACAGATAACAGTCTCTAACTGAGCCCAGCTTTCAGCAGCTTGTCCAGGCTATCAATGCTCTGACTACAGTAGACCACAGAGTAAGCCTGATATGTCTGGTTAACCTCCATTATCATGGTGTATGATGGAGACTCCAGCCATATCAGTTCTAGTCACAGATAAGCATCATCCCTCCAGCTAAAGGTCAGGTCTTCCCCGGTGGTAACCTTGCCTGAGACCTGAAGAATTATTCTACTAGAGTCCTAGGCTTGAGTTCTGTTTTAATTTAATCTTTATTTTACCAGGTAAATTGACAGAGAACACATCTTCATTTACATCAACAACCAGGGGAATAGTTACAGGGGAGAGGAGGGATGAGCCAATGCTGGGGAGAGTTAGATGGTCATGATGGTATGAGGTCCAGATTAGAAATTTAGCCAGGACATCGGGGTTAAAACCTCTACTCGTATGATAAGTACCCCTGTACACTGTCTAGGTACCTGTACCCCTGTACACTGTCTAGGTACCTGTACCTCCGCACACTGACTCAGTACATGTACCCCTGGACACTGACTCAGTACATGTACCCCTGGACACTGAATCAGTACCTGTAAACAGTATGGAGTCTCTGGTCTTCTTGTTGTTTGTCAGATGGGTTCCTCCTTGGTAACTAACAGCAGTTCATACCTTTTGGTTGTTCCAATGTTCTTCTCTTTCACCCTGCAGTTGAGTTGTATCTCAAGGTAACAGGAGTAAATATTTAATGGTTAGTTTGGTTCCAAAAGTAAAGTAACAATAAAATGTTCCATGGTCATTGAAGAAATGGATGCAGAGCTAAAGAAAACATTTACCAGGTAGACTTTTAAAAAAAAGTAATAATTAAAAGTAACACAATTAGAATATCAATAATGAGGTTATATACAGGGGCACCGGTACCGAGTCAGTGTGCTGGGGTACAGGTACTGAGTCAGTGTGCAGGGGTACAGGTACTGAGTTAGTGTGCGGGGGTACAGGTACTGAGTCAGTGTGCAGGGGGTACAGGTACTGAGTCAGTGTGCAGGGGTATAGGTACTGATTCAGTGTGCAGGGGTACAGGTACTGAGTTAGTGTGCGGGGGTACAGGTACTGAGTCAGTGTGCGGGGGTACAGGTACTGAGTCAGTGTGCAGGGGTATAGGTACTGAGTCAGTGTGTGTGGGTACAGGTACTGAGTCAGTGTGCAGGGGTACAGGTATTGAGTCAGTGTGCAGGGGTATAGGTAATGAGTCAGTGTGCAGGGGTACAGGTACTGAGTCAGTGTGCAGGGGTAGTGGTACTGAGTCAGTTTTCAGGGTTACAGGTTAGTTGAGGTTATTTGTACATGCAGGACTTATCATACGAGTAGAGGTGTTAACCCCGATGTCCTGGCTATATTTCTAATCTGGACCTCATACCGTCATGACCATCTAACTCTCCCCAGCATTGGCTCATCCCTCCTCTCCCCTGTAACTATTCCCCTGGTTGTTGATGTAAATGAAGATGTGTTCTCTGTCAAAATACCTGGTAAAATAAAGATTAAATTAAAACAGAACTCAAGCCTAGGACTCTAGTAGAATAATTCTTCAGGTCTCAGTCGAGGTTACCACCGGGGAAGACCTGACCTTCAGCTGGAGGGATGATGCTTATCTGTGACTAGAACTGATAAGGCTGGAGTCTCCATCATACACCATGATAATGGAGGTTAACCAGACATATCAGGCTTACTCTGTGGTCTACTGTAGTCAGAGCATTGATAGCCTGGGCAAGCTGCTGAAAGCTGGCCTCAGTTAGAGACTGTTATCTGTTCTGCATGTGTCAGATCTAAGAACTTATAGAATAGAGAATATGGAGGCATTCTAGAATAGAACAATACAATGAGTTATTCTAATGCAGGGATGCTCTTTATTTAAAAACAGAAAACAGAAGACAGTTTCCAACATTTCGGCTGTATGTCTTTATCAAAAGCATAAACAGTAATGAAATAATTCAATAAAACTATGTTACCTCCAATATTGCGCAGAAATTACTTCATTGTCCAGAAAGGGGTACACCTCCCCACACCCATGAGTTAAGAAATGTATCAAATATATGAGCCATGAACCATATACAGGCTACACTCAAGCAACACCGTTAGTTAAACAACTAGCAACTACATTTAGTTAAACACCTAGCAACTACATTTAGTTATACACCTAGCAACACATTTAGGTAAACAAATAGAAACTACAATTGGTTAAAGAAATAGCAACTACATTTAATTAAACAACTAGCAACACATTTAGTTAAACAACTAGCAACTACATTTAGTTATACAACTAGCAGCTAAATTTAGTTAAACAACTAGCATCTTCAAAATGTTAAACAACAAGCTACCTTTAGTTAAACCACAAAAGTCTACATTTAGTTAATAACTAGCAACTACAATTAGTTGAACAAATAGCAACACATTTATTTAAAAAAATAACAACATGATTTAGCTAAACAACTCGCAATTAGATTTAGTTAAAAAACTTCAACACATTGAGTTAAACATCTAGCTACTGCATTTTAGTTAAACAACTAACAACACATTTAGTTTAACAACTAGCAACTACATTTAGCTAAACAACTAGCAACTACATTTAGTTAAACAACTAGCAACTACATTTAGCTAAACAACTAGCAACTACATTTAGTTAAACAACTAGCAACTACATTTAGCTAAACAACTAGCAACTACATTTAGTTAAACAACTAGCAACTACATTTAGTTAAACAACTAGCAATTACATTTTGGTAAACAAATAGCAAACACATTTACAGTGCCTTGCGAAAGTATCCGGCCCACTTGAACTTTGCGACCTTTTGCCACATTTCAGGCTTCAAACATAAAGATATAAAACTGTATTTTTTTGTGAAGAATCAACAACAAGTGGAACACAATCATGAAGTGGAACGACATTTATTGGATATTTCAAACTTTTTTAACAAATCAAAAACTGAAAAATTGGGCGTGCAAAATTATTCAGCCCCCTTAAGTTAATACTTTGTAGCGCCACCTTTTGCTGCGATTACAGCTGTAAGTCGCTTGGGGTATGTCTCTATCAGTTTTGCACATCGAGAGACTGACATTTTTTCCCATTCCTCCTTGCAAAACAGCTCGAGCTCAGTGAGGTTGGATGGAGAGCATTTGTGAACAGCAGTTTTCAGTTCTTTCCACAGATTCTCGATTGGATTCAGGTCTGGACTTTGACTTGGCCATTCTAACACCTGGATATGTTTATTTTTGAACCATTCCATTGTAGATTTTGCTTTATGTTTTGGATCATTGTCTTGTTGGAAGACAAATCTCCGTCCCAGTCTCAGGTCTTTTGCAGACTCCATCAGGTTTTCTTCCATAATGGTCCTGTATTTGGCTCCATCCATCTTCCCATCAATTTTAACCATCTTCCCTGTCCCTGCTGAAGAAAAGCAGGCCCAAACTGTGATGCTGCCACCACCATGTTTAACAGTGGGGATGGTGTGTTCAGCTGTGTTGCTTTTACGCCAAACATAACGTTTTGCATTGTTGCCAAAAAGTTCAATTTTGGTTTCATCTGACCAGAGCACCTTCTTCCACATGTTTGGTGTGTCTCCCAGGTGGCTTGTGGCAAACTTTAAACGACACTTTTTATGGATATCTTTAAGAAATGGCTTTCTTCTTGCCACTCTTCCATAAAGGCCAGATTTGTGCAATATACGACTGATTGTTGTCCTATGGACAGAGTCTCCCACCTCAGCTGTAGATTTCTGCAGTTCATCCAGAGTGATCATGGTTCTCTTGGCAGCATCTCTGATCAGTCTTCTCCTTGGATGAGCTGAAAGTTTAGAGGGATGGCCAGGTCTTGGTAGATTTGCAGTGGCCTGATACTCCTTCCATTTCAATATTATCGCTTGCACAGTGCTCCTTGGGATGTTTAAAGCTTGGGAAATATTTTTGTATCCAAATCCGGCTTTAAACTTCTTCACAACAGTATCTCGGACCTGCCTGGTGTGTTCCTTGTTCTTCACGATGCTCTCTGAGCTTTTAACGGACCTCTGAGACTATCACAGTGCAGGTGCATTCATACGGAGACTTGATTACACACAGGTGGATTGTATTTATCATCATTAGTCATTTAAGTCAACATTGGATCATTCAGAGATCCTCACTGAACTTCTGGAGAGAGTTTGCTGCACTGAAAGTAAAGGGGCTGAATAATTTTGCACGCCCAATTTTTCAGTTTTTGATTTGTTAAAAAAGTTTGAAATATCCAATAAATGTCGTTCCACTTCATGATTGTGTCCCACTTGTTGTTGATTCTTCACAAAAAAATACAGTTTTATATCTTTATGTTTGAATTCTGAAATATGGCAAAAGGTCGCAAAGTTCAAGGGGGCCAAATACTTTCGCAAGGCACTGTAGTTAAAACACTTGCAACAACATTTAGTTAAACAACTAGCAACAACGTTTCTGTACAAATCTCTTCGATCGATGTTCAAATAAAATATCTGCATCGTGGTCATTCATGTATTGTCATTAATAACTGGTTCATGGTCATTGGTCATTCATGTATTGTCATTAATAACTGGTTCATGGTCATTGGTCATTCATGTATAGTCATTAATAACTGCTTCATGGTCATTGGTCATTCATGTATAGTCATTAATAACTGCTTCATGGTCATTGGTCATTCATGTATAGTCATTAATAACTGCTTCATGGTCATTGGTCATTCATGTATAGTCATTAATAACTGCTTCATGGTCATTGGTCATTCATGTATAGTCATTAATAACTGCTTCATGGTCATTGGTCATTTATGTTTTGTCATTAATAACTGGTTCATGGTCATTGGTCATTCATGTACAGTCATTAATAACTGCTTCATGGTCATTGGTCATTTATGTTTTGTCATTAATAACTGCTTCATGGTCATTGGACATTTATGTTTTGTTATTAATAACTGCTTCATGGTCATTGGACATGTATGTTTTGTCATTAATAACTGCTTCATGGCCATTGGACATTTATGTTTTGTCATTAATAACTGCTTCATGGTCATTGGTCATTCATGTATAGTCATTAATAACTGCTTCATGGTCATTGGACATTTATGTTTTGTCATTAATAACTGCTTCATGGTCATTGGTCATTCATGTATAGTCATTAATAACTGCTTCATGGTCATTGGACATTTATGTTTTGTCATTAATAACTGCTTCATGGCCATTGGACATTTATGTTTTGTCATTAATAACTGCTTCATGGTCATTGGTCATTCATGTTTTGTCATTAATAACTGCTTCATGGTCATTGGTCATTCATGTTTTGTCATTAATAACTGCTTCATGGTCATTGGTCATTCATGTATAGTCATTAATAACTGCTTCATGGTCATTGGACATTTATGTTTTGTCATTAATAACTGCTTCATGGTCATTGGTCATTCATGTATAGTCATTAATAACTGCTTCATGGTCATTGGACATTTATGTTTTGTCATTAATAACTGCTTCATGGCCATTGGACATTTATGTTTTGTCATTAATAACTGGTTCATGGTCATTGGTCATTCATGTATAGTCATTAATAACTGGTTCATGGTCATTGGTCATTCATGTATAGTCATTAATAACTGGTTCATGGTCATTGGACATTTATGTTTTGTCATTAATAACTGGTTCATGGTCATTGGTCATTCATGTATAGTCATTAATAACTGCTTCATAGTCATTGGTCATTCATGTATAGTCATTAATAACTGGTTCATGGTCATTGGTCATTCATGTATAGTCATTAATAACTGGTTCATGGTCATTGGTCATTCATGTATAGTCATTAATAACTGGTTCATGGTCATTGGATATGTTGTATGTATGTTTAGTCATTCACTGCAGTACACAGTAGTCACACCCTTTTTCAGTTCCTCTTAGCAACAAATATACAAACAAAGATATGTGTTAGCAATTAGGTGTTTAAAAATACAAATAGGATCTGATAAAATTTAGGGAATTTATAAAATGTTTAGGCATTTTTATGAGCAATTTAAATAAGGCTATTAAAAGTAATTTCAGATGAATCGCAAAAAGTACACTCCAGACAGAGCATTTAAAAGGAATTGACAAGACAAATTTCAAACAGCGGTAGACATTTTGTACGGAGGACTTTTAACAACAAATTCAACAGCTCAACATATGTGTCAACATTGCATGTCACATTTCAGTCCACAAGGTTAAACATCATCTTCTCATGTCACATTTCAGTCCACAAGGTTCTACATCAACCTCTGAAGACACAAGTCAGTCTACACAGTCCTACATCAACCTCTGGTCAAATTTCTATACCCAAGGTTCTACATCAACCTCTGATGTCACATTTCAGTCCACAAGGTTCTACATCAACCGCTGATCTCATGCTTCAGTCCACAAGGTTCTACATCAACCTCTGATGTCACTTTTCAGTTCACAAGGTTCTACATCAACAGCTGATGTCTAGCTTCAGTCCACATGGTTCAACATCAACCTCTGATCTCAAGCTCGGTCTGAGGTTTCAGTTTAGCCCACAGTCTGTCCCAGAATGCCTGGTGCTGAAGGGGGTCCTGGGGCCAGTCCAGATAAGTCCTGGTTTTCAGCAGGCGAGCCAGCCTGTGGTGGGCAGACAGATGTCGAGGGGGGATCTTCTCCAGGAAGACCAGAAGGAGGATGTCCCTTTGCTCCAGCTGCAGCCTGTAGGTGGCCAGCTTCATCTCCAGAGAGCACCAGTTACTGCGTAGGTAGTGGCGGCTGACTAGGCAGAGAGTGTGGCGGCTCCGGTAGAGGCTGTCTGTGATGTTCTCCACAATGTCCTTCCCCAGCTGGAAGTCCCTGCTGTGCAGACAGAGGCGCAGGAAAGGAGGACCCCTCTGCTCCAGATTGGGAAGCAGCTCCTCCACCACCCAGCGCTCGTCCTTCCCGCTATAGGAGACAAACGCATCGTAGTGGTAGCGCCCCCTGGTGTTGGATCGCATGGCTTCTAACAGCCAGCCAAGGGTGATGTGGTAGAGGGGGAGGAGGTAGGGGCCGGCCAGGTTATGGACCAACACCACCAGCATGAAGAACAGGACTCCTGTTCAGTCGCAACAAAGAGCACAAAGCCAACCTCTGTTGTGCAGTTGGCTTCTGTGTACTTGACAAAATTAGGTGTGTCTATTCCATTGTCCGACAAGCATATCAAGTCCTCCAAAGCATACATACCGGTTTTAGCATACGGACCAAGCATGATCACTTCAACCTGCCTGCACCCCTTTGCCCATGTAATGAGCCAAGCATTGTCACAACTGCAAAACATCTGTAAATTATCAAATGTCAAAAGCTTAAGACTAGAGAGAGGTTCAATAAAGCTGTAGAATACATTATAAATGTTCTCTATATGCAAATACACTCTTTTCAAAGATTTCAAGTCTTTAGTTAAACTCCCCTCTAAAGAGTAAATCCTGCAGTGGTACATTTCCAGAACCTCCAGTTTGGTCAAGTTGTGAAAAATGATGTCGGCAGAACGCTGTATTAAAAGATCCACCTGTCGTAGAGTCAGTTTCCTCAGGTGAATCAGCTGATTAATTGATGTTAAATCAACCCTTTTAGCTGAAAGCTTTGATCTGTAGTCAAATGTCTCCACAGACGTGAAGTACTTTCCCATGAATTCAGATCCACAAAGGAATTCTTCAGCATCAGCATGAAGATGGGTTACAGACTGAAAGAAAGGTCTGTCACAGTCCTGAAATGACACCGTCTGGCCTTTGAGCTGGAGACTCAGGTTCTGTTTAGATGTGATGTTACTGCCGATAGTCAACTGCATTGGCCTCATAGCTGAACTAATGTACAGATGAGTCAGCTGACTCAGAATTCCACCAAATATAAGTGTCAGATTCAGCTTGATCACAGGTTCTGTTAGTGGGTAGTGCACTTGCCCGAGAAACACTTGTCTAAGAGACATGAGGTGTGTGAAAGACATTGCCTCAATGTTGTGAATAAGTGGATTGTTCCTGAGGTCTAACCATGTCAAACTATGTAAACCATAAAATGTGTTTGCATTTATCTGTGTTATCTTATTCCTTGTAATGTCTAAGGACTCCAGATTTGTCAATCCCAGGAAAGCAAAGTCTTCAATGTTTGAAATTAAATTATATTTTATATCCAGATACAGGAGCTTAACAAGACAGATAAATTGTTTAGCAAAAAGCATTTGATTTTTCAACCCTAAAGTGAGATTTGTTAACCATGTTATTGGTTGTTTTTGGAAGGAGCAAATATCAAGTCTGTTGTCTTCCAGGCCGACTATGTTTAATTGACTAAGGTTTTTGAGACTGGAAATAAAATGCCAATCCAAATGGGTAGTAGGATGGAAAGACAAAGGTACACTTAAATACATATATTCTAGCCCAGTGCACAATTCAACACTGGACATAGAGAGGCTGCTTGTATTGGCATTGTTTACATATATTTTCTTGATTGAAAGCAAAAACACTACATTACAGATACTTTCAATATCAATGACATTGATCCCAGAGCAACTGAGGACCTGGATTTGTTTTATCCCAGACAGGGGAAGGTCCAGTAGGACTTCCTGGCTGAAAGCCCCTGTTAACCTTGTGAGGTTCTGGAGCCAAGCCAGTGAACCTTCCTCTATGTGTGTTATTTCACCAAATGATAAGCCAACCCTCGCTAGATTTATATAAACAGGTGTCATGCTTTCGTTGGTGTTTAAGACGGAGCAGTTTGAAATGTTTAACGATCGTATGTTTGTTGCGTCTACATATAACCTAACAAGTGACTTAATATTCATTATTCTGCATGCTATCTCTGACAAATCCTCTAAATAGGGTTCCCTAATGATGAGACTTTGTAACAGAGGAATGCCATGGAAAACATCCGGGGACATTGCTGACAGTCTATATCTCCAAAGAATCAAATGACTTAGGTTGACGAGATCTCTGAATGTATGGGGCCCAATATGACATTCACAGCAATCTGAGTCAGTTCCCCATTTACCTAAGTGCATATGTTGCAGATTTGGAAGGTGACTATTCGCAGTTGGAAGGATTTGAGTAAAACAGCCATCAATGTACAGGTACTCTAGATCCTGAAACTGAGAGAAAAAGCCCAGAGACATGGATCTATTTTCACCATGTGTCATATATATGCAGAGGGTATTGATATTAGGGGGAAGTCCAAGTAGATCCTCCTCGATGGCTGTGACATCTTGACAGGCAGCAGTGTAACGTTCTGCATGATGAGGTATGTGGCTGCAGGTCCAGGTGGGAAAGTTTTCCAAGTCTTCACTACTGTCATAAATCTGGCATTTAGGATGCATCCATCCACTAGAACTCTGAATCCACAGGAACAGGACGGCAGGGTGGGAAAACATAGATCTCATCTCTTCCAACGTCAGTCAAATCTACTGAGATAATTGTCAGAATAGTTTGGTTCCGGTGGATCTCTGTAGGACGTTGGTTTGATACAGTAAAACCCTTATGAACGCTGTAAACAGTATGGAGTCTCTGGTCTTCTTGTTGTTTGTCAGATGGGTTCCTCCTTGGTAACTAACAGCAGTTCATACCTTTTGGTTGTTCCAATGTTCTTCCCTTTCAATCAATCAATCAATCAAATTTATTTTATATAGCCCTTCGTACATCAGCTGATATCTCAAAGTGCTGTACAGAAACCCAGCCTAAAACCCCAAACAGCAAGCAATGCAGGTGAAGAAGCACGGTGGCTAGGAAAAACTCCCTAGAAAGGCCAAAACCTAGGAAGAAACCTAGAGAGGAACCAGGCTATGTGGGGTGGCCAGTCCTCTTCTGGCTGTGCCGGGTGGAGATTATAACAAAACATGGTCAAGATGTTCAAATGTTCATAAATGACCAGCATGGTCGAATAATAATAAGGCAGAATAGTTGAAACTGGAGCAGCAACACAGTCAGGTGGACTGGGGACATCAAGGAGTCATCATGTCAGGTATTCCTGGGGCATGGTCCTAGGGCTCAGGTCCTCCGAGAGAGAGAAAGAAAGAGAGAATTAGAGAGAGCATATGTGGGATGGCCAGTCCTCTTCTGGCTGTGCCGGGTGGAGATTATAACAGAACATGGCCAGGATGTTCAAATGTTCATAAATGATCAGCATGGTCGAATAATAATAAGGCAGAACAGTTGAAACTGGAGCAGCAGCACAGCCAGGTGGACTGGGGACAGCAAGGAGTCATCATGTCAGGTAGTCCTGGGGCATGGTCCTAGGGCTCAGGTCCTCCGAGAGAGAGAAAGAGAGAAGGAGAGAATTAGAGAACGCACACTTAGATTCACACAGGACACCGAATAGGACAGAAGAAGTACTCCAGATATAACAAACTGACCCTAGCCCCCCGACACATAAACTACTGCAGCATAAATACTGGAGGCTGAGACAGGAGGGGTCAGGAGACACTGTGGCCCACTCCGAGGACACCCCCGGACAGGGCCAAACAGGAAGGATATAACCCCACCCACTTTGCCAAAGCACAGCCCCCACACCACTAGAGGGATATCTTCAACCACCAACATACCATCCTGAGACAAGGCTGAGTATAGCCCACAAAGACCTCCGCCACGGCACAACTTAAGGGGGGGGGGGGGGCGCCAACCCAGACAGGATGACCACATCAGTGACTCAACCCACTCAGGTGACGCACCCCCTCCAGGGACGGCATGAGAGAGCCCCAGTAAAGCCAGTGACTCAGCCCCTGTAATAGGGTTAGAGGCAGAGAATCCCAGTGGAAAGAGGGGAACCGGCCAGGCAGAGACAGCAAGGGTGGTTCGTTGCTCCAGAGCCTTTCCGTTCACCCTCCCACTCCTGGGCCAGACTACACTCAATCATATGACCCACTGAAGAGATGAGTCTTCAGTAGAGACTTAAAGGTTGAGTTTGCGTCTCTGACATGGGTAGGCAGATCGTTCCATAAAAATGGAGCTCTATAGGAGAAAGCCCTGCCTCCAGCTGTTTGCTTAAAAATTCTAGGGACAATTAGGAGGCCTGCGTCTTGTGACCGTAGCGTACGTGTAGGTATGTACGGCAGGACCAAATCAGAGAGATAGATAGGAGCAAGCCCATGTAATGCTTTGTAGGTTAGCAGTAAAACCTTGAAATCAGCCCTTGCTTTGACAGGAAGCCAGTGTAGAGAGGCTAGCACTGGAGTAATATGATCAAATTTTTTGGTTCTAGTCAGGATTCTAGCAGCCGTATTTAGCACTAACTGAAGTTTATTTAGTGCTTTATCCGGGTAGCCGGAAAGTAGAGCATTGCAGTAGTCTAACCTGGAAGTGACAAAAGCATGGATTAATTTTTCTGCATCATTTTTGGACAGAAAGTTCCTGATTTTTGCAATGTTACGTAGATGGAAAAAAGCTGTCCTTGAAATGGTCTTGATATGTTCTTCAAAAGAGAGATCAGGGTCCAGAGTAACGCCGAGGTCCTTCACAGTTTTATTTGAGACGACTGTACAACCATTAAGATTAATTGTCAGATTCAACAGAAGATCTCTTTGTTTCTTGGGACCTAGAACAAGCATCTCTGTTTTGTCCGAGTTTAAAAGTAGAAAGTTTGCAGCCATCCACTTCCTTATGTCTGAAACACATTCTTCTAGCAAGGGCAATTTTAGGGCTTCACCATGTTTAATTGAAATGTACAGCTGTGTGTCATCCGCATAGCAGTGAAAGTTAACATTATGTTTTCGAATAACATCCCCAAGAGGTAAAATATATAGTGAAAACAATAGTGGTCCTAAAACGGAACCTTGAGGAACACCGAAATGTACAGTTGATTTGTCAGAGGACAGACCATTCACAGAGACAAACTGATATCTTTCCGACAGATAAGATCTAAACCAGGCCAGAACTTGTCCGTGTAGACCAATTTGGGTTTCCAATCTCTCCAAAAGAATGTGGTGATCGATGGTATCAAAAGCAGCACTAAGGTCTAGGAGCACGAGGACAGATGCAGAGCCTCGGTCCGATGCCATTAAAATGTCATTTACCACCTTCACAAGTGCCGTCTCAGTGCTATGATGGGGTCTAAAACCAGACTGAAGCATTTCGTATACATTGTTTGTCTTCAGGAAGGCAGTGAGTTGTTGCGCAACAGCCTTTTCTAAAATTTTTGAGAGGAATGGAAGATTCGATATAGGCCGATAGTTTTTTATATTTTCTGGGTCAAGGTTTGGCTTTTTCAAGAGAGGCTTTATTACTGCCACTTTTAGTGAGTTTGGTACACATCCGGTGGATAGAGAGCCGTTTATTATGTTCAACATAGGAGGGCCAAGCACAGGAAGCAGCTCTTTCAGTAGTTTAGTTGGAATAGGGTCCAGTATGCAGCTTGAAGGTTTAGAGGCCATGATTATTTTCATCATTGTGTCAAGAGATATAGTACTAAAACACTTGAGTGTCTCTCTTGATCCTAGGTCCTGGCAGAGTTGTGCAGACTCAGGACAACTGAGCTTTGAAGGAATACGCAGATTTAAGGAAGAGTCCGTAATTTGCTTTCTAATAATCATAATCTTTTCCTCAAAGAAGTTCAAGAATTTATCACTGCTAAAGTGAAAGTCATCCTCTCTTGGGGAATGCTGCTTTTTAGTTAGCTTTGCGACAGTATCAAAAAGGAATTTCGGATTGTTCTTATTTTCCTCAATTAAGTTAGAAAAATAGGATGATCGAGCAGCAGTAAGGGCTCTTCGGTACTGCACAGTACTGTCTTTCCAAGCTAGTCGGAAGACTTCCAGTTTGGTGTGTCGCCATTTCCGTTCCAATTTTCTGGAAGCTTGCTTCAGAGCTCGGGTATTTTCTGTGTACCAGGGAGCTAGTTTCTTATGAGAAATGTTTTTAGTTTTTAGGGGTGCAACTGCATCTAGGGTATTGCGCAAGGTTAAGTTGAGTTCCTCAGTTAGGTGGTTAACTGATTTTTGTCCTCTGGCGTCCTTGGGTAGACAGAGGGAATCTGGAAGGACATCAAGGAATCTTTGTGTTGTCTGTGAATTTATAGCACGACTTTTGATGATCCTTGGTTGGGGTCTGAGCAGATTATTTGTTGCAATTGCAAACGTAATAAAATGGTGGTCCGATAGTCCAGGATTATGAGGAAAAACATTAAGATCCACAACATTTATTCCATGGGACAAAACTAGGTCCAGCGTATGACTGTGACAGTGAGTGGGTCCAGAGACATGTTGGACAAAACCCACTGAGTCGATGATGGCTCCGAAAGCCTTTTGGAGTGGGTCTGTGGACTTTTCCATGTGAATATTAAAGTCACCAAAGATTAGAATATTATCCGCTATGACTACAAGGTCCGATAGGAATTCAGGGAACTCAGTGAGGAACGCTGTATATGGCCCAGGAGGCCTGTAAACAGTAGCTATAAAAAGTGATTGAGTAGGCTGCATAGATTTCATGACTAGAAGCTCAAAAGACGAAAACGTCATTTTTTTTTTTGTAAATTGAAATTTGCTATCGTAAATGTTAGCAACACCTCCGCCTTTGCGGGATGCACGGGGGATATGGTCACTAGTGTAGCCAGGAGGTGAGGCCTCATTTAACACAGTAAATTCATCAGGCTTAAGCCATGTTTCAGTCAGGCCAATCACATCAAGATTATGATCAGTGATTAGTTCATTGACTATAATTGCCTTTGAAGTAAGGGATCTAACATTAAGTAGCCCTATTTTGAGATGTGAGGTATCATGATATCTTTCAATAATGACAGGAATGGAGGTGGTCTTTATCCTAGTGAGATTGCTAAGGCGAACACCGCCATGTTTAGTTTTGCCCAACCTAGGTCGAGGCACAGACACGGTCTCAATGGTGATAGCTGAGCTGACTACACTGACTGTGCTAGTGGCAGACTCCACTATGCTGGCAGGCTGGCTAACAGCCTGCTGCCTGGCCTGCACCCTATTTCATTGTGGAGCTAGAGGAGTTAGAGCCCTGTCTATGTTGGTAGATAAAATGAGAGCACAGAGTCCGTCACTCCTCAGCAGGTCAGGCTTGGTCCTGTTTGTGGGTGAGTCCCAGAAAGAGGGCCAATTATCTACAAATTCTATCTTTTGGGAGGGGCAGAAAACAGTTTTCAACCAGCGATTGAGTTGTGAGACTCTGCTGTAGAGCTCATCACTCCCCCTAACTGGGAGGGGGCCAGAGACAATTACTCGATGCCGACACATCTTTCTAGCTGATTTACACGCAGAAGCTATGTTGCGCTTGGTGATCTCTGACTGTTTCATCCTAACATCGTTGGTGCCGACGTGGATAACAATATCTCTATACTCTCTACACTCGCCAGTTTTAGCTTTAGCCAGCACCATCTTCAGATTAGCCTTAACGTCGGTAGCCCTGCCCCCCGGTAAACAGTGTATGATCGCTGGATGATTCTCAAGTCTAATACTGCGGGTAATGGAGTCGCCAATGACTAGAGTTTTCAATTTGTCAGAGCTAATTGTGGGAGGCTTCGGCGTCTCAGACCCCGTAACGGGAGGAGTAGAGACCAGAGAAGACTCGGCCTCTGACTCCGACCCGCTGCTTAATGGGGAAAACCGGTTGAAAGTTTCTGTCGGCTGAATGAGCGACACCGGTTGAGCGTTCCTACAGCATTTCCTTCCAGAAACCGTGAGAAAGTTGTCCGGCTGCGGGGACTGTGCCAGGGGATTTATACTACTATCTGTACTTACTGGTGGCACAGACGCTGTTTCAGCCTTTCCTACACTGAAATTACCCTTGCCTAGCGATTGCGTCCGAAGCTGGGCTTGTAGCACAGCTATCCTCGCCGTAAGGCGAGTACAGCGACTGCAATTAGAAGGCATCATGTTAATGTTACTACTTAGCTTCGGCTGTTGGAGGTCCTGACGAACCGTGTCCAGATAAAGCGTCCGGAGTGAAAAAGTTGAGTAGGAAAAAACAAAAATATAAACGGTAATTAAAAAGTAAAAACCGTAAATTTGTCAGGTAGCAAAACAGGTTGGCAACAAAACGCACAGCAACTCAAAAACAAGTCTGCAAGTCGTGACCTTTCACCCTGCAGTTGAATTGTATCTCAAGGTAACAGGAGTAAATATTTAATGGTTAGTTTGGTTCCAAAAGTAAAGAAACAATAAAATGTTCCACAGACAATGAAGAAATGGATGCAGAGCTGCAACGTGTTCTCTGACCGCCACAGTTGATGTCTGAATGTGTCCGAGGAGCAGCATGCTGTTTGTACAGCACAGTCACACAGTATGTTAAACAGCTTGTGAAAGTCTATTTTTACATGTTTTTTCATGTCTCTCTTTCAGTTCCTGAAAATAAACTTACAGTCAATAAAAATACAATTGACAGGAAGGACCTGTTTGGACATGATAGATTACCGAAGACCGTTGAGTCTCACTAAAACATCAACAGATTGTAATGAAATATGAATCAGAGTACAGTACTACATTTTAGTATTACTTTACTGAATTATCTTTTACATGTACAACTCTTTAATGTATTTGTTCTGTTGACATTATTAATTATTATTAGTTGTATAATGACATTATTACTCTGGGGCTGTAGTCCTCTTCAGAGCCCTGTGACATGCCTCTATAATGACATTATTACTCTGGGGCTGAAGTCCTCTTCAGAGCCCTGTGACATGCCTCTATAATGACATTATTACTCTGGGGCTGAAGTCCTCTTCAGAGCCCTGTGACATGCCTCTATAATGACATTATTACTCTGGGGCTGAAGTCCTCTTCAGAGCCCTGTGACCTGCCTCTATAATGACATTATTACTCTGGGGCTGAAGTCCTCTTCAGAGCCCTGTGACATGCCTCTATAATGACATTATTACTCTGGGGCTGTAGTCCTCTTCAGAGCCCTGTGACATGCCTCTATAATGACATTATTACTCTGGGGCTGTAGTCCTCTTCAGAGCCCTGTGACATGCCTCTATAATGACATTATTACTCTGGGGCTGTAGTCCTCTTCAGAGCCCTGTGACATGCCTCTATAATGACATTATTACTATGGGGCTGTAGTCCTCTTCAGAGCCCTGTGACATGCCTCTATAATGACATTATTACTCTGGGGCTGAAGTCCTCTTCAGAGCCCTGTGACATGCCTCTATAATGACATTATTACTCTGGGGCTGAAGTCCTCTTCAGAGCCCTGTGACATGCCTCTATAATGACATTATTACTCTGGGGCTGAAGTCCTCTTCAGAGCCCTGTGACATGCCTCTATAATGACATTATTACTCTGGGGCTGAAGTCCTCTTCAGAGCCCTGTGACATGCCTCTATAATGACATTATTACTCTGGGGCTGAAGTCCTCTTCAGAGCCCTGTGACATGCCTCTATAATGACATTATTACTCTGGGGCTGAAGTCCTCTTCAGAGCCCTGTGACATGCCTCTATAATGACATTATTACTCTGGGGCTGAAGTCCTCTTCAGAGCCCTGTGACATGCCTCTATAATGACATTATTACTCTGGGGCTGAAGTCCTCTTCAGAGCCCTGTGACATGCCTCTATAATGACATTATTACTCTGGGGCTGTAGTCCTCTTCAGAGCCCTGTGACATGCCTCTATAATGACATTATTACTCTGGGGCTGAAGTCCTCTTCAGAGCCCTGTGACATGCCTCTATAATGACATTATTACTCTGGGGCTGTAGTCCTCTTCAGAGCCCTGTGACATGCCTCTATAATGACATTATTACTCTGGGACTGTAGCCCTCTTCAGAGCCCTGTGACATGCCTCTATAATGACATTATTACTCTGGGGCTGTAGTCCTCTTCAGAGCCCTGTGACATGCCTCTATAATGACATTATTACTCTGGGGCTGTAGTCCTCTTCAGAGCCCTGTGACATGCCTCTATAATGACATTATTACTCTGGGGCTGTAGTCCTCTTCAGAGCCCTGTGACATGCCTCTATAATGACATTATTACTCTGGGGCTGTAGTCCTCTTCAGAGCCCTGTGACATGCCTCTATAATGACATTATTACTCTGGGGCTGTAGTCCTCTTCAGAGCCCTGTGACATGCCTCTATAATGACATTATTACTCTGGGGCTGAAGTCCTCTTCAGAGCCCTGTGACATGCCTCTATAATGACATTATTACTCTGGGGCTGTAGTCCTCTTCAGAGCCCTGTGACATGCCTCTATAATTACATTATTACTCTGGGGCTGTAGTCCTCTTCAGAGCCCTGTGACATGCCTCTATAATGACATTATTACTCTGGGGCTGTAGTCCTCTTCAGAGCCCTGTGACATGCCTCTATAATGACATTATTACTCTGGGGCTGTAGTCCTCTTCAGAGCCCTGTGACATGCCTCTATAATGACATTATTACTCTGGGGCTGTAGTCCTCTTCAGAGCCCTGTGACATGCCTCTATAATGACATTATTACTCTGGGGCTGAAGTCCTCTTCAGAGCCCTGTGACATGCTTCTATAATGACATTATTACCCTGGGGCTGTAGTCCTCTTCAGAGCCCTGTGACATGCTTCTATAATGACATTATTACCCTGGGGCTGTAGTCCTCTTCAGAGCCCTGTGACATGCTTCTATAATGACATTATTACTCTGGGGCTGTAGTCCTCTTCAGAGCCCTGTGACATGCTTCTATAATGACATTATTACCCTGGGGCTGTAGTCCTCTTCAGAGCCCTGTGACATGCCTCTATAATGACATTATTACTCTGGGGCTGAAGTCCTCTTCAGAGCCCTGTGACATGCCTCTATAATGACATTATTACTCTGGGGCTGTAGTCCTCTTCAGAGCCCTGTGACATGCCTCTATAATGACATTATTACTCTGGGGCTGTAGTCCTCTTCAGAGCCCTGTGACATGCCTCTATAATGACATTATTACTCTGGGGCTGTAGTCCTCTTCAGAGCCCTGTGACATGCCTCTATAATGACATTATTACTCTGGGGCTGAAGTCCTCTTCAGAGCCCTGTGACATGCCTCTATAATGACATTATTACTATGGGGCTGTAGTCCCCTTCAGAGCCCTGTGACATGCCTCTATAATGACATTATTACTCTGGGGCTGTAGTCCTCTTCAGAGCCCTGTGACATGCCTCTATAATGACATTATTACTATGGGGCTGTAGTCCCCTTCAGAGCCCTGTGACATGCCTCTATAATGACATTATTACTCTGGGGCTGTAGTCCTCTTCAGAGCCCTGTGACATGCCTCTATAATGACATTATTACTCTGGGGCTGTAGTCCTCTTCAGAGCCCTGTGACATGCCTCTATAATGACATTATTACTCTGGGGCTGTAGTCCTCTTCAGAGCCATGTGACATGCCTCTATAATGACATTATTACTCTGGGGCTGAAGTCCTCTTCAGAGCCCTGTGACATGCCTCTATAATGACATTATTACTCTGGGGCTGTAGTCCTCTTCAGAGCCCTGTGACATGCATCTATAATGACATTATTACTCTGGGGCTGAAGTCCTCTTCAGAGCCCTGTGACATGCCTCTATAATGACATTATTACTCTGGGGCTGAAGTCCTCTTCAGAGCCCTGTGACATGCCTCTATAATGACATTATTACTCTGGGGCTGAAGTCCTCTTCAGAGCCCTGTGACATGCCTCCATAATTACATTATTACTCTGGGGCTGAAGTCCTCTTCAGAGCCCTGTGACAAGCCTCTATAATGACATTATTACTCTGGGCTGAAGTCCTCTTCAGAGCCCTGTGACATGCCTCTATAATGACATTATTACTCTGGGGCTGAAGTCCTCTTCAGAGCCCTGTGACATGCCTCTATAATGACATTATTACTCTGGGGCTGAAGTCCTCTTCAGAGCCCTGTGACATGCCTCTATAATGACATTATTACTCTGGGGCTGAAGTCCTCTTCAGAGCCCTGTGACATGCCTCTATAATGACATTATTACTCTGGGGCTGAAGTCCTCTTCAGAGCCCTGTGACATGCCTCTATAATGACATTATTACTCTGGGGCTGAAGTCCTCTTCAGAGCCCTGTGACATGCCTCTATAATTACATTATTACTCTGGGGCTGTAGTCCTCTTCAGAGCCCTGTGACATGCCTCTATAATGACATTATTACTCTGGGGCTGAAGTCCTCTTCAGAGCCCTGTGACATGCCTCTATAATGACATTATTACTCTGGGGCTGTAGTCCTCTTCAGAGCCCTGTGACATGCCTCTATAATGACATTATTACTCTGGGACTGTAGCCCTCTTCAGAGCCCTGTGACATGCCTCTATAATGACATTATTACTCTGGGGCTGTAGTCCTCTTCAGAGCCCTGTGACATGCCTCTATAATGACATTATTACTCTGGGGCTGTAGTCCTCTTCAGAGCCCTGTGACATGCCTCTATAATGACATTATTACTCTGGGGCTGTAGTCCTCTTCAGAGCCCTGTGACATGCCTCTATAATGACATTATTACTCTGGGGCTGTAGTCCTCTTCAGAGCCCTGTGACATGCCTCTATAATGACATTATTACTCTGGGGCTGTAGTCCTCTTCAGAGCCCTGTGACATGCCTCTATAATGACATTATTACTCTGGGGCTGAAGTCCTCTTCAGAGCCCTGTGACATGCCTCTATAATGACATTATTACTCTGGGGCTGTAGTCCTCTTCAGAGCCCTGTGACATGCCTCTATAATGACATTATTACTCTGGGGCTGTAGTCCTCTTCAGAGCCCTGTGACATGCCTCTATAATGACATTATTACTCTGGGGCTGTAGTCCTCTTCAGAGCCCTGTGACATGCCTCTATAATGACATTATTACTCTGGGGCTGTAGTCCTCTTCAGAGCCCTGTGACATGCCTCTATAATGACATTATTACTCTGGGGCTGTAGTCCTCTTCAGAGCCCTGTGACATGCCTCTATAATGACATTATTACTCTGGGGCTGAAGTCCTCTTCAGAGCCCTGTGACATGCTTCTATAATGACATTATTACCCTGGGGCTGTAGTCCTCTTCAGAGCCCTGTGACATGCTTCTATAATGACATTATTACCCTGGGGCTGTAGTCCTCTTCAGAGCCCTGTGACATGCTTCTATAATGACATTATTACTCTGGGGCTGTAGTCCTCTTCAGAGCCCTGTGACATGCTTCTATAATGACATTATTACCCTGGGGCTGTAGTCCTCTTCAGAGCCCTGTGACATGCCTCTATAATGACATTATTACTCTGGGGCTGAAGTCCTCTTCAGAGCCCTGTGACATGCCTCTATAATGACATTATTACTCTGGGGCTGTAGTCCTCTTCAGAGCCCTGTGACATGCCTCTATAATGACATTATTACTCTGGGGCTGTAGTCCTCTTCAGAGCCCTGTGACATGCCTCTATAATGACATTATTACTCTGGGGCTGTAGTCCTCTTCAGAGCCCTGTGACATGCCTCTATAATGACATTATTACTCTGGGGCTGAAGTCCTCTTCAGAGCCCTGTGACATGCCTCTATAATGACATTATTACTATGGGGCTGTAGTCCCCTTCAGAGCCCTGTGACATGCCTCTATAATGACATTATTACTCTGGGGCTGTAGTCCTCTTCAGAGCCCTGTGACATGCCTCTATAATGACATTATTACTATGGGGCTGTAGTCCCCTTCAGAGCCCTGTGACATGCCTCTATAATGACATTATTACTCTGGGGCTGTAGTCCTCTTCAGAGCCCTGTGACATGCCTCTATAATGACATTATTACTCTGGGGCTGTAGTCCTCTTCAGAGCCCTGTGACATGCCTCTATAATGACATTATTACTCTGGGGCTGTAGTCCTCTTCAGAGCCATGTGACATGCCTCTATAATGACATTATTACTCTGGGGCTGAAGTCCTCTTCAGAGCCCTGTGACATGCCTCTATAATGACATTATTACTCTGGGGCTGTAGTCCTCTTCAGAGCCCTGTGACATGCATCTATAATGACATTATTACTCTGGGGCTGAAGTCCTCTTCAGAGCCCTGTGACATGCCTCTATAATGACATTATTACTCTGGGGCTGAAGTCCTCTTCAGAGCCCTGTGACATGCCTCTATAATGACATTATTACTCTGGGGCTGAAGTCCTCTTCAGAGCCCTGTGACATGCCTCCATAATTACATTATTACTCTGGGGCTGAAGTCCTCTTCAGAGCCCTGTGACAAGCCTCTATAATGACATTATTACTCTGGGGCTGAAGTCCTCTTCAGAGCCCTGTGACATGCCTCTATAATGACATTATTACTCTGGGGCTGAAGTCCTCTTCAGAGCCCTGTGACATGCCTCTATAATGACATTATTACTCTGGGGCTGAAGTCCTCTTCAGAGCCCTGTGACATGCCTCTATAATGACATTATTACTCTGGGGCTGAAGTCCTCTTCAGAGCCCTGTGACATGCCTCCATAATGACATTATTACTCTGGGGCTGAAGTCCTCTTCAGAGCCCTGTGACATGCCTCTATAATGACATTATTACTCTGGGGCTGAAGTCCTCTTCAGAGCCCTGTGACATGCCTCTATAATGACATTATTACTCTGGGGCTGTAGTCCTCTTCAGAGCCCTGTGACATGCCTCTATAATGACATTATTACTCTGGGGCTGAAGTCCTCTTCAGAGCCCTGTGACATGCCTCTATAATGACATTATTACTCTGGGGCTGTAGTCCTCTTCAGAGCCCTGTGACATGCCTCTATAATGACATTATTACTCTGGGGCTGAAGTCCTCTTCAGAGCCCTGTGACATGCCTCTATAATTACATTATTACTCTGGGGCTGAAGTCCTCTTCAGAGCCCTGTGACATGCCTCTATAATGACATTATTACTCTGGGGCTGAAGTCCTCTTCAGAGCCCTGTTACAAGCCTCTATAATGACATTATTACTCTGGGGCTGTAGTCCTCTTCAGAGCCCTGTGACATGCCTCTATAATGACATTATTACTCTGGGGCTGTAGTCCTCTTCAGAGCACAGTGACATGCCTCTATAATGACATTATTACTCTGGGGCTGAAGTCCTCTTCAGAGCCCTGTGACATGCCTCTATAATGACATTATTACTCTGGGGCTGAAGTCCTCTTCAGAGCCCTGTGACATGCCTCTATAATGACATTATTACTCTGGGGCTGAAGTCCTCTTCAGAGCCCTGTGACATGCCTCTATAATGACATTATTACTCTGGGGCTGAAGTCCTCTTCAGAGCCCTGTTACAAGCCTCTATAATGACATTATTACTCTGGGGCTGTAGTCCTCTTCAGAGCCCTGTGACATGCCTCTATAATGACATTATTACTCTGGGGCTGAAGTCCTCTTCAGAGCCCTGTTACAAGCCTCTATAATGACATTATTACTCTGGGGCTGTAGTCCTCTTCAGAGCCCTGTGACATGCCTCTATAATGACATTATTACTCTGGGGCTGAAGTCCTCTTCAGAGCCCTGTTACAAGCCTCTATAATGACATTATTACTCTGGGGCTGTAGTCCTCTTCAGAGCCCTGTGACATGCCTCTATAATGACATTATTACTCTGGGGCTGAAGTCCTCTTCAGAGCCCTGTTACAAGCCTCTATAATGACATTATTACTCTGGGGCTGTAGTCCTCTTCAGAGCCCTGTGACATGCCTCTATAATGACATTATTACTCTGGGGCTGAAGTCCTCTTCAGAGCCCTGTTACAAGCCTCTATAATGACATTATTACTCTGGGGCTGTAGTCCTCTTCAGAGCCCTGTGACATGCCTCTATAATGACATTATTACTCTGGGGCTGTAGTCCTCTTCAGAGCCCTGTGACATGCCTCTATAATGACATTATTACTCTGGGTCTGTAGTCCTCTTCAGAGCCCTGTGACATGCCTCTATAATGACATTATTACTCTGGGGCTGAAGTCCTCTTCAGAGCCCTGTGACATGCCTCTATAATGACATTATTACTCTGGGGCTGAAGTCCTCTTCAGAGCCGTGTGACATGCCTCTATAATGACATTATTACTCTGGGGCTGAAGTCCTCTTCAGAGCCCTGTGACATGCCTCTATAATGACATTATTACTCTGGGGCTGAAGTCCTCTTCAGAGCCCTGTGACATGCCTCTATAATGACATTATTACTCTGGGGCTGTAGTCCTCTTCAGAGCCCTGTGACATGCCTCTATAATGACATTATTACTCTGGGGCTGTAGTCCTCTTCAGAGCTCTGTCACATGCCTCTATAATGACTTTATTACTCTGGGGCTGAAGTCCTCTTCAGAGCCCTGTGACATGCCTCTATAATGACATTATTACTCTGGGGCTGTAGTCCTCTTCAGAGCCCTGTGACATGCCTCAATAATGACATTATTACTCTGGGGCTGCATGCTTTGTTCCACTCTTGTTAGATATCCTACTGTACTCACTATCCTACTATACTCCTCCTACTGTATCAAATACATGTGTAATGAACCATATACAGGCAACACTCAAGCAACACATTTATTTCAACAACTAGCAACAAATGTTGTTCAAAATCTAGCAACTACATTTAGTTAAACTACTAGTAACTACATTTAGTTAAACAACTAGCAAATACATTTATTTAAACAACTAGCATCATATTTAGAGGTCTTGCTCACACTGGCTACCGGGAGCGTTATCACAGTCATCCAAAACAGCTGGTGCTCTTGTGGATGCTTCAGTGCTGCTTTCCACAATGCATTTAACTCATCCGGTAGGCTCACCCGGCAGCTCGCATCTGGCTTTTCCTTTGTAGTCCGTAATAGTTTTCAAGCCCTGCCACATCTGATGAGCATCTTTTCTTGTTTGATGGTTCGGCTGAGGGCATAGCAAGATTTCTTAAAGGCGGTCAGATTAGTGTCCCGCTCCTTGAAAGCAGCAGCTCTAGCCTTTAGCTCGGTGCGGATGTTGCCTGTAATCCATGGTTTCTGGTTTGAATATGTACGTGAGGTCACTGTGGGGACGACATTGTCGATGCACTTATTGATGAAGCCGATGACTGAGGTGGTATACTTTTCAATGTCATTGGATGAATCCTGTAACATGTTCCAGTTTTTGCTAGCAAAACAGTCCTGAAGCGTAGCATCCACGTCATCTGACCACTTCCGTATTGAGCGAGTCACTGGTGGTTCCTGCTTTAGTTTTTGCTTGTATGCAGGAATCAGGAGGATAGACTTATTGTCATATATGCCAAATGGAGGGCTGGGGAGAGCTTAGTACGCATCTCTGTGTGTGGAGTAAAAGTGGTCTTGAATTGATTTCCTCTTGTTGCACATTTGACATGCTGGTAAAGATTTGGTAAAACTGATTTAAGTTTGCCTGCATTAATGTCCCCTGCCACTAGGAGCGCCGCTCCTGGGTGAGCATTTTCTTGTTTGCTTATGGCCTTATAGAGTTGGTTGAGTGCAGTCTTAGTGCCAGCATCGGTCTGTGGTGGTAAATAGACGGCTATAAATAATATAGATGAGAGCTATCTTGGTAGATAGTGTAGTCTACAGCTTACTTTAAGGTACTCTACCTCAGGCGAGCAATAGCTCGAGACTTCCTTCGATATCGTGCAACGCCACCTGTTATTTGCAAAAAGACATAGTCCTCCGCCCCATGTCTTACCAGACGCCGCTGTTCTCGAGACTTCTTTAATATTAGACATCGCGCACCAGCTGGTGTCACACCCTGTCCATAGAGAGGTTTTTATTAGCTCCTCTCTAATTCTCTCTTTCTCTCAGAGGACCTGAGCCCTAGGACCATGCCTCAGGATTACCTGGCATGATGACTCCTTGCTGTCCCAAATTAACCTGGCCGTGCTGCTGCTCCAGTTTCAACTGTTCTGCCTGTGTCTATGGAACCCTAACCTGTTCACCTGATGTACTACCCTGTCACGGACCTGGTGTTTTCGACTATCTCTCTACCGCACCTGCTGTCTCTAAATCTGAATGATCGGCTATGAGAAACCAACTGACATTTACTCCTGAGGTGCTGACCTGTTGCACCCTCTAACAACCACTGTGATTATTATTATTATTATTTGACCCTGCTGGTCATCTATGAACGCTTGAACATCTTGGACATGCACTGTTATAATCTCCACCCGGCACAGCCAGAAGAGGACTGGCCACCACTCAGAGCCTGGTTCCTCTCTAGGTTTCTTCCTATGTTCCTGCCTTTCTTGGGAGTTTTTCCTAGCCACCGTGCTTCTACATCTGCGTTGCTTGCTGTTTCTGGTTTTATGCTGGGTTTCTGTATAGCACTTTGTGACATAGGCTGATGTAAAATGGACTTTATAAATACATACATTTGATTGATTGATTGAAGACAGCCTTCAACACTGCTAGCAGACACTATGAATACCTGGTGATGCCATTCGGTCTGACCAATGCTCCTGCTGTGTTGCAGGCCTTGGTTAATGATGTTCTCCATGACATGTTGAACTGGTTTGTGTTCGTCTTTTCCCGCTCAGCTCAAGAACACGTTTTCCACGTCCGACAGGTCCTCCAGCATCTCATGAAGAACCAGCTTTTTGTCAAACCTGAAAAATGTGATTCCCATTACTCTACCATCTACTTCCTTGGATATGTGAAAGCTGCTGGGACTGTGCAGATGGATCCAGGAAAGGTAAGAGCACCCACCTCTTCCAAGGTCCCGTTCACATTAAGCACCTCTCCACCAACCCTCCCATATTGATCCAACCGGATCCGTCCCGTCAGCTTGTGGTGGAGGTAGACGCCTCGGATGCGAGAGTGCTGGCCGTCCTGTCCCAGCATTCTGCCCTGGGCCTTAAACTACATCCATGCGCATTCCTCTCCAATCGTCTTTACGCCACAGAGGGGAATTATGATGTGTGGAATCGAGAACTGCATGCGGTGAAGATGGCATTGGAGGAGAGGAGACACTGGTTAGAGGGGGCGGAACGTCCGTTCATAGTGTGGACGGACCACAAGAACCTGGAATATTTTCACATCACCAAGGGTCTCAACTCCAGGCAAGCTCAGTGGGCCGGTTCAAATTCACCATCTCCTGGACACACTTTCATGCCTCTAGCCCCACATCTACACCCTCGGACCCAGAGACCAATCCTCCTACCTCAGATGCTGCCCGCTCCACGGTCCCGGAATGGGCTCGTTCCTCCAGGCTTGCCTGTCACCCTGGTTCCCGTCAGACCCTGGCCTTTGTGCGACAACGCTTTTGGGGTCACACCATGGTCCCTGACGTCTCCGTGTTCGTCGCCGCCTTCACTGCCAGTGCTCAGAACAAGACTGATCCCCAGCCTGCCTGCAGTTCTGAACCTTACGGACTCTGCCCTGGATTACTGACCTCTGCCCGCCCTTGACCTGTCGTTTGCCTGCCCCCTGTTTTTGTAATAACCGTTTGTTATTCTTAACTGTCTTCATCTGGGTCTTATCCTCAGGTCTGATAACTACAGTCCCAGAGTAATAATGTCATTCTAGAAGCATGGGCTCTGAAGAGGACAACAGCCCCAGAGTAATAATGTCATTATAGAGGCATGTTACAGGGCTCTGAAGAGGACTACAGCCCCAGAGTAATAATGTCATTATAGAGGCATGTCACAGGGCTCTGAAGAGGACTACAGCCACAGAGTAATAATGTCATTATAGAGGCATGTCACGGGGCTCTGAAGAGGACTACAGCCCCAGAGTAATAATGTCATTATAGAGGCATGTCACAGGGCACTGAAGAGGACTACAGTCCCAGAGTAATAATGTCATTATAGAGGCATGTCACAGGGCTCTGAAGAGGACTACAGCCCCAGAGTAATAATGTCATTATAGAAGCATGTCACAGGGCTCTGAAGAGGACTACAGCCCCAGAGTAATAATGTCATTATAGAGGCATGTCACAGGGCATTGAAGAGGACTACAGCTCCAGAGTAATAATGTCATTATAGAAGCATGTCACAGGGCTCTGAAGAGGACTACAGCCCCAGAGTAATAATGTCATTATAGAAGCATGTCACAGGGCTCTGAAGAGGACTACAGCCCCAGAGTAATAATGTCATTATAGAGGCATGTCACAGGGCTCTGAAGAGGACTACAGTCCCAGAGTAATAATGTCATTATAGAAGCATGTCACAGGGCTCTGAAGAGGACTACAGCCCCAGAGTAATAATGTCATTATAGAAGCATGCCACAGGGCTCTGAAGAGGACTACAGCCCCAGAGTAATAATGTCATTATAGAGGCATGTCACAGGGCTCTGAAGAGGACTACAGCCCCAGAGTAATAGTGTCATTATAGAGGCATGTCACAGGGCTCTGAAGAGGACTACAGCCCCAGAGTAATAATGTCATTATAGAGGCATGTCACAGGGCTCTGAAGAGGACTACACCCCCAGAGTAATAATGTCATTATAGAGGCATGTCACAGGTCTCTGAAGAGGACTACACCCCCAGAGTAATAATGTCATTATAGAGGCATGTCACAGGGCTCTGAAGAGGACTACAGTCCCAGAGTAATAATGTCATTATAGAGGCATGTCACATGGCTCTGAAGAGGACTACAGCCCCAGGGTAATAATGTCATTATAGGCATGTCACAGGACTCTGAAGAGGACTACATCCCCAGAGTAATAATGTCATTATAGAGACATGTCACAGGGCTCTGAAGAGGACTACAGTCCCAGAGTAATAATGTCATTATAGAGGCATGTCACAGGGCTCTGAAGAGGACTACAGCCCCAGAGTAATAATGTCATTATAGAGGCATGTCACAGGGCTCTGAAGAGGACTACAGCCCCAGAGTAATAATGTCATTATAGAAGCATGTCACAGGGCTCTGAAGAGGACTACAGCACCAGAGTAATAATGTCATTATAGAGGCATGTCACAGGGCCCTGAAGAGGACTACACCCCCAGAGTAATAATGTCATTATAGAGGCATGTCACAGGGCTCTGAAAAGGACTACAGTCCCAGAGTAATAATGTCATTATAGAGGCATGTCACAGGGCTCTGAAGAGGACTACAGCCCCCGAGTAATAATGTCATTATAGAGGCATGTCACAGGGCTCTGAAGAGGACTACAGCCCCAGAGTAATAATGTCATTATAGAAGCATGTCACAGGGCTCTGAAGAGGACTACAGCCCCAGAGTAATAATGTCATTATAGAGGCATGTCACAGGGCCCTGAAGAGGACTACACCCCCAGAGTAATAATGTCATTATAGAGGCATGTCACAGGGCTCTGAAGAGGACTACAGCCCCAGAGTAATAATGTCATTATAGAGGCATGTCACAGGACTCTGAAGAGGACTACAGCCCCAGAGTAATAATGTCATTATAGAGGCATGTGACAGGGCTCTGAAGAGGACTACAGCCCCAGAGTAATAATGTCATTATAGAGGCATGTCACAGGGCTCTGAAGAGGACTACAGTCCCAGAGTAATAATGTCATCATAGAGGCATGTCACAGGGCTCTGAAGAGGACTACAGCCCCAGAGTAATAATGTCATTATAGAGGCATGTCACAGGACTGAAGAGGACTACAGCCCCAGAGTAATAATGTCATTATAGAGGCATGTCACAGGGCTCTGAAGAGGACTACACCCCCAGAGTAATAATGTCATTATAGAGGCATGTCACAGGACTGAAGAGGACTACAGCCCCAGAGTAATAATGTCATTATAGAGGCATGTCACAGGACTGAAGAGGACTACAGCCCCAGAGTAATAATGTCATTATAGAGGCATGTCACAGGACTGAAGAGGACTACAGCCCCAGAGTAATAATGTCATTATAGAGGCATGTCACAGGGCTCTGAAGAGGACTACAGCCCCAGAGTAATAATGTCATTATAGAGGCATGTCACAGGGCTCTGAAGAGGACTACAGCCCATAGAGTAATAATAATAATGTCAACAGCACAACGTCATTAAAGAAGTTACCAACTTCCTCTTTTGATATTTACATTTACTAGAGAATTCTATAAAGAAAAAAACTAAATTAAGTACTGTACTCCAATGTATATTTTATTACAATCTACAGATATTTTAGTGAGACTCATGTATCTTTTGAAATCTGTCACATGCAATAAAGTCTTTCATGTCAATAGTATTTTTTACAGACTGAATGTTTCATTTCAGGAACTGAAAGAAAGACGTAAAAACATGCCAAAATAAACTTTCACAGGCTGTTAAACACACTAGGTTCTGTTAAACATACTAGTTGCTGTTAAACACACTAGGTTCTGTTAAACATACTAGTTGCTGTTAAACATACTAGTTGCTGTTAAACATACTAGTTGCTGTTAAACATACTAGTTGCTGTTAAACATACTAGTTGCTGTTAAACATACTAGTTGCTGTTAAACATACTAGTTGCTGTTAAACATACTAGTAGCTGTTAAACATACTAGTTGCTGTTAAACATACTAGTTGCTGTTAAACATACTAGTTGCTGTTAAACATACTAGTTGCTGTTAAACATACTAGTTGCTGTTAAACACACTAGTTGCTATTAAACATACTAGTTGCTGTTAAACATACTAGTTGCTGTTAAACATACTAGTTGCTGTTAAACATACTAGTTGCTGTTAAACATACTAGTAGCTGTTAAACACACTAGTTGCTATTAAACATACTAGTTGCTGTTAAACATACTAGTTGCTGTTAAACATACTAGTTGCTGTTAAACATACTAGTTGCTGTTAAACATACTAGTTGCTGTTAAACATACTAGTTGCTGTTAAACATACTAGTAGCTGTTAAACATACTAGTTGCTGTTAAACATACTAGTTGCTGTTAAACATACTAGTTGCTGTTAAACATACTAGTTGCTGTTAAACATACTAGTTGCTGTTAAACATACTAGTAGCTGTTAAACATACTAGTTGCTGTTAAACATACTAGTAGCTGTTAAACATACTAGTTGCTGTTAAACATACTAGTTGCTGTTAAACATACTAGTAGCTGTTAAACATACTAGTTGCTGTTAAACATACTAGTTGCTGTTAAACATACTAGTTGCTGTTAAACATACTAGTTGCTGTTAAACATACTAGTTGCTGTTAAACATACTAGTTGCTGTTAAACATACTAGTTGCTGTTAAACATACTAGTTGCTGTTAAACATACTAGTTGCTGTTAAACATACTAGTAGCTGTTAAACATACTAGTTGCTGTTAAACATACTAGTCGCTGTTAAACATACTAGTTGCTGTTAAACATACTAGTTGCTGTTAAACATACTAGTAGCTGTTAAACATACTAGTTACTGTTAAACATACTAGTTGCTGTTAAACATACTAGTAGCTGTTAAACATACTAGTTACTGTTAAACATACTAGTTGCTGTTAAACATACTAGTAGCTGTTAAACATACTAGTTGCTGTTAAACATACTAGTTGCTGTTAAACATACTAGTTGCTGTTAAACATACTAGTAGCTGTTAAACATACTAGTTGCTGTTAAACATACTAGTTGATGTTAAACATACTAGTAGCTGTTAAAGATACTAGTTACTGTTAAACATACTAGTTGCTGTTAAACATACTAGTAGCTGTTAAACATACTAGTTGCTGTTAAACATACTAGTTGCTGTTAAACATACTAGTAGCTGTTAAACATACTAGTTGCTGTTAAACATACTAGTTGCTGTTAAACATACTAGTTGCTGTTAAACATACTAGTTGCTGTTAAACATACTAGTTGCTGTTAAACATACTAGTTGCTGTTAAACATACTAGTTGCTGTTAAACATACTAGTAGCTGTTAAACATACTAGTTGCTGTTAAACATACTAGTTGCTGTTAAACATACTAGTTGCTGTTAAACATACTAGTTGCTGTTAAACATACTAGTAGCTGTTAAACATACTAGTTGCTGTTAAACATACTAGTTGCTGTTAAACATACTAGTTGCTGTTAAACATACTAGTTGCTGTTAAACATACTAGTTGCTGTTAAACATACTAGTTGCTGTTAAACATACTAGTTGCTGTTAAACATACTAGTTGCTGTTAAACATACTAGTTGCTGTTAAACATACTAGTTGCTGTTAAACATACTAGTTGCTGTTAAACATACTAGTAGCTGTTAAACATACTAGTTGCTGTTAAACATACTAGTTGCTGTTAAACATACTAGTAGCTGTTAAACATACTAGTTGCTGTTAAACATACTAGTTGCTGTTAAACATACTAGTTGCTGTTAAACATACTAGTTGCTGTTAAACATACTAGTAGCTGTTAAACATACTAGTAGCTGTTAAACATACTAGTTGCTGTTAAACATACTAGTAGCTGTTAAACATACTAGTTGCTGTTAAACATACTAGTTGCTGTTAAACATACTAGTTGCTGTTAAACATACTAGTTGCTGTTAAACATACTAGTTGCTGTTAAACACACTAGTTGCTATTAAACATACTAGTTGCTGTTAAACATACTAGTTGCTGTTAAACATACTAGTTGCTGTTAAACATACTAGTTGCTGTTAAACATACTAGTTGCTGTTAAACATACTAGTAGCTGTTAAACATACTAGTTGCTGTTAAACATACTAGTTGCTGTTAAACATACTAGTTGCTGTTAAACATACTAGTAGCTGTTAAACATACTAGTTGCTGTTAAACATACTAGTTGCTGTTAAACATACTAGTTGCTGTTAAACATACTAGTTGCTGTTAAACATACTAGTTGCTGTTAAACATACTAGTTGCTGTTAAACATACTAGTAGCTGTTAAACATACTAGTTGCTGTTAAACATACTAGTTGCTATTAAACATACTAGTTGCTGTTAAACATACTAGTTGCTGTTAAACATACTAGTAGCTGTTAAACATACTAGTAGCTGTTAAACATACTAGTTGCTGTTAAACATACTAGTTGCTGTTAAACATACTAGTTGCTGTTAAACATACTAGTTGCTGTTAAACATACTAGTAGCTGTTAAACATACTAGTTACTGTTAAACATACTAGTTGCTAGGTTACCAACTCAATCTTTTGTTATTTGTTTAAGAAATGTTGTTGCTAGTTGTTTAACTGAAGTAGTTGCTAGTTGTTTAACTAAATGTGTTGCTAGTTGTTTAAGTAAATGTTGTTGCTAGTTGTTTAACTAAACGTGTTGCTAGTTGTTTAACTCAATGCAGTTGCTAGTTGTTTAACTAAATGTAGTTGCTAGTTGTTTAACTAAATGTAGTTGCTAGTTGTTTAACTAAATGTAGTTGCTAGTTGTTTAACTAAATGTGTTGCTAGTTGTTTAAGTAAATGTTGTTGCTAGTTGTTTAACTCAATGTGTTGCTAGTTGTTTAAGTAAATGTTGTTGCTAGTTGTTTAACTAAACGTGTTGCTAGTTGTTTAACTCAATGCAGTTGCTAGTTGTTTAACTAAATGTAGTTGCTTGTTGTTTAACTAAACCTGTTGCTTGTTGTTTAAGTAAGTATGTTGCTAAAATTTTAATTGTTTAATTGTTTCTTTAACTAAATATAGTGGCTAGTTGTTTAACTAAATGTAGTTGCTAGTTGTTTAACTAAATGTAGTTGCTAGTTGTTCGACTAAATGTGTTGCTTGTTGTTTAACTAAGTATGTTGCTAATTGTTTAATTGTTTAATTGTTTCTTTAACTAAATATAGTGGCTAGTTGTTTAACTAAATGTAGTTGCTAGTTGTTTAACTAAATGTGTTGCTAGTTGTTTAACTAAATATCGTTGCTAGTTGTTTAACTCAATATAGCTGGTAGTTATTTAACTAAATGTAATTGCTAGTTATTTTACAAAACGTGTTGCTAGTTGTTTAACTAAATGTAGCTGGTAGTTATTTAACTAAATGTGTTGCTGGTTGTTTGACTAAGTATGTTGCTAATTGTTGAATTGTTTAATTGTTTGGGTGGCAGGTAGCCTAGTGGTTAGAGAGTTGGGCCAGTAACCGAAAGGCATTTAGGATGCATCCATCCACTTGATGTCACGACTCCGACCGAAGGTGGCTCCCCTTCAGGGCCGGCTTACAAGCTGCCACTGATTCTTTCCTTCCCCTCCTTATGTGTTTATTGAGTACACCTGTTTTGTGTTGGGTATAATTAGGGAGGCTTTATAAGTCAGCCGGCCCGCCTGGTTCTTTGTGCGGGATTAATTATTGTGACCTTCTGTTTGGTAGTAGAGGAACGTGTTTGTTCCTGGTTGTGTATTTTTGGTTGTGAGCATACCGTGTTGCGTTTTGGTGCATTAAAGAGCACAGCATCGCACTCTCTGTTTCCTGCGTCTGACTCCACACCCACAACACCCGGAGCGTTACAGAATCCCGCACCTACGAAAGAATGAAGTCAGTAGGAGCAACAGCCAACCCTCTCCCATCGATGGAGGAAAGGGTTCTACATCATACCACCATTCTCCATCGGATCGGAACGGCTATGGATCAGGTGATGGAGAGAATGGACCGATGGGAGAGAAGTGGTCTCCTCTCTCCGCCCTCGGCTCCCCCAGCTCAAGACTCCCCATCTCCCGACTCCAGCACCCTCCGTCTTACGCTCCCGAGGGTTTATGATGGAGAGGCGACGGGGTGCCAGGGGTTCTTACTCCAGCTGGAACTGTACCTGGCCACCGTCAGACCCTCTCCCTCGGGAGCGGAGAGGGTGAGTGTCCTCATCTCCTGCCTCACGGGTCGTGCTCTGGAGTGGGCGAACACAGTCTGGAATTGCCTGGTTGGCCCGGCACAATCCTAAAATTTAGTGGAGACAGGGGGTTCTCCAGGGGTGGTCGGAGGAGTGTTCTGGAAGGTGTCTGGGCGTTTCCATCGGTGCCACGTCGGTGGAGAGTCCAGACCAGGGTCCCACGGTGTGCATTCCCCCCGAGTATGCCAATTTGGCAACCGCTTTCAGTAAAAAGAAGGCGACTAAATTACCACCACATCGACCGGAAAGGGATTGTGCGATAGATCTCCAGGTAAACGCTGCGCTTCCCAAGAGTCACGTGTACCCATTGTCCCAAGAGGAGACGTTGGCTATGGAGACATATGTCACGGAGTCTCTGGGACAGGGGTACATTCGGTCCTCCATCTCACCCGTCTCCTCGAGTTTCTTTTTTGTGAAGATAAAGGAGGGAGGTTTGCGTCCGTGTATTGATTATAGAGGTCTAAATGCCATCACAATGGGGTTCAGCTACCCACTACCTCTCATTGCTACGGCAGTGGAATCATTTCAAGGAGCGCAGTTCTTCACAAAATTGGATCTCAGGAGCGCGTATAGTCTGGTGCGTATTTGGAAGGGAGACGAGTGGAAAACCGCATTTAGTACCACATCAGGCCACTATGAGTACTGCGTCATGCCGTATGGGTTAAAGAATGCTCCAGCCATTTTCCAATCCTTTGTAGACGAGATTCTCAGGGACCTGCACGGGCAGGGAGTGGTTGTTTACATCGATGACATTCTGATCTACTCAGCCACTCACGCCACGCATGTGTCTCTGGTACGCAAGGTGCTTGGTAGACTGCTGGAGCATGACCTATACGTCAAGGCTGAGAAGTGTGTGTTCTCCAAACGAGCCGTCTCCTTTCTGGGTTATCGCATTTCCACCTCGGGGGTGGAGATGGAGGGTGACCGCAGTAAGGCCGTGCGTAATTGGCCGACTCCGACCACGGTAAAAGAGGTGCAGCGGTTTTGGGGTTTTGCCAACTACTACCGGAGGTTTATCCGGGGTTTTGGCCAGATAGTGGCTCCAATTACCTCACTGCTGAAGGGGGGCCCGGTGCGGTTGCGGTTGGAGGCGGACGGAGCTTTCAACAGGTTGAAGGCGCTGTTCACTGATGCACCCGTGTTGGCGCATCTGGACCCCTCTCTAGCATTCATAGTGGAGGTGGACGCGTCCGAGGCTGGGGTGGGTGCCGTGCTATCACAGCGCTCGGGTACGCCACCAAAACTCTGCCACTGCGCTTTCTTCTCGAGAAAGCACAGCCCAGTGGAGCGTAACTATGATGTGGGGGCCAGGAGTTGTTAGCGGTGGTCAGGGCTCTGAAGGTGTGGAGACACTGGCTTGAGGGGGCTAAGCACCCCTTTCTCATTTGGAAAGACCACCAAAATCTGGAGTATATTCGGGCAGCTAGCAAGGTGGGACATATTTTTCACCTGATTCCGGTTCACGTTATCGTATAGACCGGGCTCCCAGAACGTGAAGGCGGACACACTGTTCCGCCTTTACGACACGGAGGATAGGTCCACCGAACCTACTCCCATCCTTCCCTCCTCAAGGCTGATAGCACCAGTGGTATGGGAGTTGGACTCGGACATCGAGCGGGCGTTATGGGCTGAACCAGCGCCTCCTCAGTGTCCGGCGGGGCGGAAGTACGTGCCGCTTGGTGTTCGGGACCAACTGATTCGGTGGGCTCATGTCCTACCCTCCTTGGGTCACCCTGGGGTGAGGGGGACAGTGGGGAGCCTTCGGGGGAGGTATTGGTGGCCTACCTTGGCTAGGGACGTTAAGGTTTATGTCTCCTCCTGTTCGGTATGCGCCCAGAATCCTAGGCACCTTCCTAGAGGGAAGTTACAACCCCTCCCCGTTCCACAACGGCCATGGTCACATCTATTCGTAGATTTCCTAACCGATCTTCCCCCGTCTCAAGGGAACACCACGGTTCTGGTGATTGTGGATCGGTTCTCTAAGTCCTGCCGTCTCTTCCCGTTGCCCGATATCCCTACAGCCCTACAGACTGCGGAGGCATTATTCACCCATGTCTTCTGGCACTACGGGGTGCCGGAGGACATCGTTTCTGATCGGGGCCCCCAGTTCAAGTCCCGAGTATGGAGGGTGTTCATGGAGTGTCTGGGGGTCTCGGTCAGCCTGACCTCCGGTTATCACCCCGAGAGCAATGGGCAGGTGGAGATAGTAAACCAGGAGGTGGGTAGGTTTCTGCGGTCGTATTGCCAGGACCAGCCAGGGGAGTGGGCAAGATACATCCCCTGGGCCGAAATGGCCCAGAACTCACTACGCCACTCCTCTACTGTCATGTCCCTTTCAGTGTGTGTTGTGGTACTGGCACCGTGGTATCCGAGCCAGACCGAGGCTCCTGCGGTGGAGGAATGGGTGCAGCGTTCCAAGGAGACCTGGAGGGCCGTCCAGGAATCCTTTCAACAAGCTAGTGGATGGCAGAAAAGGAGTGCTGACCGCCACCGCAGTGAGGCCCCCGTGTTTGTACCGGGGGACAGGGTCTGGCTCTCGACCCGAAACCTGCCCCTCCGCTTGCCCTGCCGGAAGCTTGGGCCACAGTGTGTAGGGCCCTTCAAAGTCCTGAGGAGAATAAACGAGGTGTGTTATCGATTACAACTCCCTTCCTATTATCGTATTAACCCCTCGTTTCATGTGTCTCTCCTCAGGCCGGTGGTAGCTGGTCCCCTACAGGTCGGGGAGGTGCTGGAGGTCCCTCCTCCCCCTCTGGACATCGAGGGGTCCCCGGCGTATACGATACGGGCCATTCTGAATTCGAGACGCCGGGAGAGGGGCCTGCAGTAGCTCGTGGACTGGGAGGGGTACGGGCCGGAGGAGAGGTGCTGGGTACCGGTGGGGGACATTTTGGATCCGTCAATGTTGAGGGATTTCCATCGCCTCCATCTGGATCGCCCTGCGCCTCGTCCTCCGGGTCGACCTCGAGGCCGGTGTCGGCGCACTGCGGGAGCCACGCGTCAGGGGGGGGGGGTACTGTCACGACTCCGACCGAAGGTGGCTCCCCTTCACGTTTGGGTGGCGCTCGGCGGTTGACGTTGCTGGCCTACTAGCTGCCACTGATTCTTTCCTCCCCCTCCTTATGTGTTTATTGAGTACACCTGTTTTGTGTTGGGTATAATTAGGGAGGCTTTATTAGTCAGCCGGCCCGTCTGGTTCTTTGTGCGGGATTAATTATTGTGACCTTCTGTTTGGTAGTAGAGGAACGTGTTTGTTCCTGGTTGTGTATTTTTGGTTGTGAGCACACTGTGTTGCGTTTTGGTGCATTAAAGAGCACAGCATCGCACTCTCTGTTTCCTGCGTCTGACTCCACACCCACGACACCCGGAGCGTTACACTTGAACTCTGAATCCACAGGAACAGGACGGCAGGGTGGGAAAACATAGAGATAATTGTCAGAATAGTTTGGTTCCGGTGGATCTCTGTAGGACGTTGGTTTGATACAGTAAAACCCTTATGAACGCTGTAAACAGTATGGAGTCTCTGGTCTTCTTGTTGTTTGTCAGATGGGTTCCTCCTTGGTAACTAACAGCAGTTCATACCTTTTGGTTGTTCCAATGTTCTTCCCTTTCACCCTGCAGTTGAATTGTATCTCAAGTTAACCGGAGTAAATATGTAATGGTTAGTTTGGTTCCAAAAGTAAAGTAACAATAAAATGTTCCATGGTCATTGAAGAAATGGATGCAGAGCTAAAGAAAATATTTACCAGGTAGACTAAAATAAAAAGTAATAATTGAAGGTAACACAATTAGAATAACAATAATGAGGTTATATACAGGGGCACCGGTACCGAGTCAGTGTGCGGGGTACAGGTACTGAGTCAGTGTGCAGGGTTGCAGGTACTGATTCAGTGTGCAGGGGTACAGGTACCGAGTCAGTGTGTGGGGGTACAGGTACTGAGTCAGTGTGTGGGGTACAGGTACTGAGTCAGTGTGCAGGGGTACAGGTACTGAGTCAGTGTGCAGGGGTACAGGTACTGAGTCAGTTTTCTCGATTACAGGTTAGTTGAGGTTATTTGTACATGCAGGACTTATCATACGAGTAGAGGTGTTAACCCCGATGTCCTGGCTATATTTCTAATCTGGACCTCATACCGTCATGACCATCTAACTCTCCCCAGCTTTGGCTCATCCCTCCTCTCCCCTGTAACTATTCCCCAGGTTGTTAATGTAAATGAAGATGTGTTCTCTGTCAAAATACCTGGTAAAATAAAGATTAAATTAAAACTGAACTCAAGCCTAGGACTCTAGTAGGATAATTCTTCAGCTCTCAGGCGAGGTTACCACCGGGGAAGACCTGCCCTTTAGCTGGAGGGATGATGCTTATCTGTGACTAGAACTGATAATGCTGGAGTCTCCATCATACACCATGATAATGGAGGTTAACCAGACATATCAGGCTTACTCTGTGGTCTACTGTAGTCAGCGCATTGATAGCCTGTGCAAGCTGCTGAAAGCTGGCCTCAGTTAGAGATCTGTTCTGCATGTGTCAGATCTAAGAACTTATAGAATAGAGAATATAGAGGCATTCTAGAATAGAACAATACAATGAGTTATTCTAATGCAGGGATGCTCTTTATTTAAAAACAGAAGACAGTTTCCAACATTTCGGATGAATGCCTTTATCAAAAGCATAAACAGTAATGAAATAATTCAATAAAACTATGTTACCTCAAATATTGCGCAGAAATTACTTCATTGTCCAGAAAGGGGTACACCTCCCCACACCCATGAGTTAAGACATGTATCAAATATATGAGCCATGAACCATATACAGGCTACACTCAAGCAACACCGTTAGTTAAACAACTAGCAACACATTTAGTTAAACAACTAGCAACACATTTAGTTTAACACCTAGCAACACATTAAGTTAAACACCTAGCAACACATTAAGTTAAACAACTAGCAACACATTTAGTTAAACAACTAGCAACACATTTAGTTAAACAACTAGCAACACATTTAGTTTAACGCCTAGCAACTACATTTAGGTAAACAAATAGAAACTACAATTGGTTAAAGAAATAGCAACTACATTTAATTAAACAACTAGCAACACATTTAGTTAAACAACTAGCAGCTACCTTTAGTTAAACAACTAAAAACTACATTTAGTTAACAACTAGCAACTACAATTAGTTGAACAAATAGCAACACATTTATTTAAACAAATAGAAACATGATTTAGCTAAACAACTCGCAATTACATTTAGTTAAACATCTAGCTACTGCATTTTAGTTAAACAACTAACAACACATTTAGTTAAATAACTAGCAACTAGATTTAGTTAAACAACTAGCAACTACATTTAGCTAAACAACTAGCAATTACATTTTGGTAAACAAATAGCAAAGACATTTAGTTAAAACATTTGCAACAACATTTAGTTAAACAACTAGCAACAACATTTCTGTACAAATATCTTCGATCGATGTTCAAATAAAATATCTGCATCGTGGTCATTCATGTATAGTCATTAATAACTGCTTCATGGTCATTGGTCATTCATGTATAGTCATTAATAACTGCTTCATGGTCATTGGACATTTATGTATAGTCATTAATAACTGCTTCATGGTCATTGGTCATTCATGTATAGTCATTAATAACTGCTTCATGGTCATTGGTCATTCATGTATAGTCATTAATAACTGGTTCATGGTCATTGGTCATTCATGTATAGTCATTAATAACTGGTTCATGGTCATTGGTCATTCATGTATAGTCATTAATAACTGGTTCATGGTCATTGGACATTCATGTATTGTCATTAATAACTGGTTCATGGTCATTGGTCATTCATGTATAGTCATTAATAACTGGTTCATGGTCATTGGTCATTCATGTATAGTCATTAATAACTGCTTCATAGTCATTGGTCATTCATGTATAGTCATTAATAACTGGTTCATGGTCATTGGACATTCATGTATAGTCATTAATAACTGGTTCATGGTCATTGGTCATTCATGTATAATCATTAATAACTGGTTCATGGTCATTGGTCATTCATGTATAGTCATTAATAACTGGTTCATGGTCATTGGACATGTTGTATGTATGTTTAGTCATTCACTGCAGTACACAGTAGTCACACCCTTTTTCAGTTCCTCTTAGCAACAAATATACAAACAAAGATATGTGTTAGCAATTAGGTGTTTAAAAATACAAATAGGATCTGATAAAATGTAGGGAATTTATAAAATGTTTAGTCTTTTTTATGAGCAATTTAAATAAGGCTATTAAAAGTAATTTCAGATGAATCGCAAAAAGTACACTCCAGACAGAGCATTTAAAAGGAATTGACAAAACAAATTTCAAACAGCGGTAGACATTTTGTACGGAGGACTTTCAACAACAAATGCAACAGCTCAACATGTGTCAACATTGCATCTGCAATAACACAAGGTTCTACATCAACCTCGGATGTCACATTTCAGTCCACAAGGTTAAACATCATCTTCTCATGTCACATTTCAGTCCACAAGGTTCTACATCAACCTCTGAAGACACAATTCAGTCTACACAGTCCTACATCAACCTCTGGTCAAATTTCTATACCCAAGGTTCTACATCAACCTCTGATGTCACATTTCAGTCCACAAGGTTCTACATCAACCACTGATCTCATGCTTCAGTCCACAAGGTTCTACATCAACCTCTGATGTCACTTTTCAGTTCACAAGGTTCTACATCAACAGCTGATGTCTAGCTTCAGTCCACAAGGTTCAACATCAACCTCTGATCTCAAGCTCAGTCTGAGGTTTCAGTTTAGCCCACAGTCTGTCCCAGAATGCCTGGTGCTGAAGGGGGTCCTGGGGCCAGTCCAGATAAGTCCTGGTTTTCAGCAGGCGAGCCAGCCTGTGGTGGGCAGACAGACGGCGAGGGGGGATCTTCTCCAGGAAGACCAGAAGGAGGATGTCCCTTTGCTCCAGCTGCAGCCTGTAGGTGGCCAGCTTCATCTCCAGAGAGCACCAGTTACTGCGTAGGTAGTGGCGGCTGACTAGGCAGAGAGTGTGGCGGCTCCGGTAGAGGCTGTCTGTGATGTTCTCCACAATGTCCTTCCCCAGCTGGAAGTCCCTGCTGTGCAGACAGAGGCGCAGGAAAGGAGGACCCCTCTGCTCCAGATTGGGAAGCAGCTCCTCCACCACCCAGCGCTCGTCCTTCCCGCTATAGGAGACAAACGCATCGTAGTGGTAGCGCCCCCTGGTGTTGGATCGCATGGCTTCTAACAGCCAGCCAAGGGTGATGTGGTAGAGGGGGAGGAGGTAGGGGCCGGCCAGGTTATGGACCAACACCACCAGCATGAAGAACAGGACTCCCAGGCCAGTCGCAACAAAGAGCACAAAGCCAACCTCTGTTGTGCAGTTGGCTTCTGTGTACTTGACAAAATTAGGTGTGTCTATTCCATTGTCCGACAAGCATATCAAGTCCTCCAAAGCATACATACCGGTTTTAGCATACGGACCAAGCATGATCACTTCAACCTGCCTGCACCCCTTTGCCCATGTTATGAGCCAAGCATTGTCACAACTGCAAAACATCTGTAAATTATTAAACGTCAAATGCTGAAGACTAGAGAGAGGTTCAGTAAAGCTATAGAATACATTATAAATGTTCTCTATATGCAAATACACTCTTTTCAAAGATTTCAAGTCTTTAGTTAAACTCCCCTCTAAAGAGTAAATCCTGCAGTGGTACATTTCCAGAACCTCCAGTTTGGTCAAGTTGTGAAAAATGATGTCGGCAGAACGCTGTATTAAAAGATCCACCTGTCGTAGAGTCAGTTTCCTCAGGTGAATCAGCTGATTAATTGATGTTAAATCAACCCTTTTAGCTGAAAGCTTTGATCTGTAGTCAAATGTCTCCACAGACGTGAAGTACTTTCCCATGAATTCAGATCCACAAAGGAATTCTTCAGCATCAGCATGAAGATGGGTTACAGACTGAAAGAAAGGTCTGTCACAGTCCTGAAATGACACCGTCTGGCCTTTGAGCTGGAGACTCAGGTTCTGTTTAGATGTGATGTTACTGCCGATAGTCAACTGCATTGGCCTCATAGCTGAACTAATGTACAGACGAGTCAGTTGACTCAGAATTCCACCAAATATAAGTGTCAGATTCAGATTGATCACAGGTTCTGTTAGTGGGTTGTGCACTTGCCCGAGAAACACTTGTCTAAGAGACATGAGGTGTGTGAAAGACATTGCCTCAATGTTGTGAATAAGTGGATTGTTCCTGAGGTCTAACCATGTCAAACTATGTAAACCATAAAATGTGTTTGCATTTATCTGTGTTATCTTATTCCTTGTAATGTCTAAGGACTCCAGATTTGTCAATCCCTGGAAAGCAAAGTCTTCAATGTTTGAAATTAAATTATATTTTATATCCAGATACAGGAGCTTAACAAGACAGATAAATTGTTTAGCAAAAAGCATTTGCTTTTTCAACCCTAAAGTGAGATTTGTTAACCATGTTATTGGTTGTTTTTGGAAGGAGCAAATATCAAGTCTGTTGTCTTCCAGGCCGACTATGTTTAATTGACTAAGGTTTTTGAGACTGTAAATAAAATGCCAATCCAAATGGGTAGTAGGATGGAAAGACAAAGGTACACTTAAATACATATATTCTAGCCCAGTGCACAATTCAACACTGGACATAGAGAGGCTGCTTGTATTGGCATTGTTTACATATATTTTCTTGATTGAAAACAAAAACACTACATTACAGATACTTTCAATATCAATGACATTGATCCCAGAGCAACTGAGGACCTGGATTTGTTTTATCCCAGACAGGGGAAGGTCCAGTAGGACTTCCTGGCTGAAAGCCCCTGCTAACCTTGTGAGGTTCTGGAGCCAAGCCAGTGAACCTTCCTCTATGTGTGTTATTTCACCAAATGATAAGTCAATCCTCGCTAGATTTATATAAACAGGTGTCATGCTTTCGTTGGTGTTTAAGACGGAGCAGTTTGAAATGTTTAACGATCGTATGTTTGTTGCGTCTACATATAACCTAACAAGTGACTTAATATTCATAATTCTGCATGCTATCTCTGACAAATCCTCTAAACAGGGTTCCGTAATGATGAGACTTTGTAACAGAGGAATGCCATGGAAAACATCCGGGGACATTGCTGACAGTCTATATCTCCAAAGAATCAAATGACTTAGGTTGACGAGATCTCTGAATGTATGGGGCCCAATATGACATTCACAGCAATCTGAGTCAGTTCCCCATTTACCTAAGTGCATATGTTGCAGATTTGGAAGGTGACTATTCGCAGTTGGAAGGATTTGAGTAAAACAGCCATCAATGTACAGGTACTCTAGATCCTGAAACTGAGAGAAAAAGCCCAGAGACATGGATCTATTTTCACCATGTGTCATATATATGCAGAGGGTATTGATATTAGGGGGAAGTCCAAGTAGATCCTCCTCGATGGCTGTGACATCTTGACAGGCAGCAGTGTAACGTTCTGCATGATGAGGTATGTGGCTGCAGGTCCAGGTGGGAAAGTTTTCCAAGTCTTCACTACTGTCATAAATCTGGCATTTAGGATGCATCCATCCACTAGAACTCTGAATCCACAGGAACAGGACGGCAGGGTGGGAAAACATAGATCTCATCTCTTCCAACGTCAGTCAAATCTACTGAGATAATTGTCAGAATAGTTTGGTTCCGGTGGATCTCTGTAGGACGTTGGTTTGATACAGTAAAACCCTTATGAACGCTGTAAACAGTATGGAGTCTCTGGTCTTCTTGTTGTTTGTCAGATGGGTTCCTCCTTGGTAACTAACAGCAGTTCATACCTTTTGGTTGTTCCAGTGTTCTTCCCTTTCACCCTGCAGTTGAATTGTATCTCAAGGTAACAGGAGTAAATATTTAATGGTTAGTTTGGTTCCAAAAGTAAAGTAACAATCAAATGTCCCACAGACAATGAAGAAATGAATGCAGAGCTGCAACGTGTTCTCTGACCGCCACAGTTGATGTCTGAATGTGTCCGAGGACCAGCATCCTGTTTGTACAGCACAGTCACACAGTATGTTAAACAGCTTGTGAAAGTCTATTTTTACATGTTTTTTCATGTCTCTCTTTCAGTTCCTGAAAATAAACTTACAGTCAATAAAAATACAATTGACATGAAGGACCTGTTTGGACATGATAGATTACAGAAGACCGTTGAGTCTCACTAAAACATCAACAGATTGTAATGAAATATGAATTAGAGTACAGTACTTCATTTTAGTATTACTTTACTGAATTATCTTTTACATGTACAACTCTTTAATGTATTTGTTCTGTTGACATTATTAATTATTATTAGTTGTATAATGACATTATTACTCTGGGGCTGTAGTCCTCTTCAGAGCCCTGTGACATGCCTCTATAATGACATTATTACTCTGGGGCTGTAGTCCTCTTCAGAGCCCTGTGACATGCCTCTATAATGACATTATTACTCTGGGACTGTAGTCCTCTTCAGAGCCCTGTGACATGCCTCTATAATGACATTATTACTCTGGGGCTGTAGTCCTCTTCAGAGCCCTGTGACATGCCTCTATAATGACATTATTACTCTATGGGCTGTAGTCCTCTTCAGAGCCCTGTGACATGCCTCTATAATGACATTATTACTCTGGGGCTGAAGTCCTCTTCAGAGCCCTGTGATATGCCTCTATAATGACATTATTACTCTGGGGCTGTAGTCCTCTTCAGAGCCCTGTGACATGCCTCTATAATTACATTATTACTCTGGGGCTGTAGTCCTCTTCAGAGCCCTGTGACATGCCTCTATAATGACATTATTACTCTGGGGCTGTAGTCCTCTTCAGAGCCCTGTGACATGCCTCTATAATGACATTATTACTCTGGGGCTGTAGTCCCCTTCAGAGCCCTGTGACATGCCTCTATAATGACATTATTACTCTAGGGCTCTAGTCCTCTTCAGAGCCCTGTGACATGCCTCTATAATGACATTATTACTCTGGGGCTGTAGTCCTCTTCAGAGCCCTGTGACATGCCTCTATAATGACATTATTACTCTGGGGCTGTAGTCCTCTTCAGAGCCCTGTGACATGCCTCTATAATGACATTATTACTCTGGGACTGTAGTCCTCTTCAGAGCCCTGTGACATGCCTCTATAATGACATTATTACTCTGGGGCCGTAGTCCTCTTCAGAGCCCTGTGACATGCCTCTATAATGACATTATTACTCTGGGGCTGTAGTCCTCTTCAGAGCCCTGTGACATGCCTCTATAATGACATTATTACTCTGGGGCTGAAGTCCTCTTCAGAGCCCTGTGACATGCCTCTATAATGACATTATTACTCTGGGGCTGTAGTCCTCTTCAGAGCCCTGTGACATGCCTCTATAATGACATTATTACTCTGGGGCTGTAGTCCTCTTCAGAGCCCTGTGACATGCCTCTATAATGACATTATTACTCTGGGGCTGTAGTCCTCTTCAGAGCCCTGTGACATGCCTCTATAATGACATTATTACTCTGGGGCTGTAGTCCTCTTCAGAGCCCTGTGACATGCTTCTATAATGACATTATTACTCTGGGGCTGAAGTCCTCTTCAGAGCCCTGTGACATGCCTCTATAATGACATTATTACTCTGGGGCTGTAGTCCTCTTCAGAGCCCTGTGACATGCCTCTATAATGACATTATTACTCTGGGGCTGTAGTCCTCTTCAGAGCCCTGTGACATGCCTCTATAATGACATTATTACTCTGGGGCTGTAGTCCTCTTCAGAGCCCTGTGACATGCCTCTATAATGACATTATTACTCTGGGGCTGTAGTCCTCTTCAGAGCCCTGTGACATGCCTCTATAATGACATTATTACTCTGGGGCTGAAGTCCTCTTCAGAGCCCTGTGACATGCCTCTATAATGACATTATTACTCTGGGGCTGTAGTCCTCTTCAGAGCCCTGTGACATGCCTCTATAATGACATTATTACTCTGGGGCTGAAGTCCTCTTCAGAGCCCTGTGACATGCCTCTATAATGACATTATTACTCTGGGGCTGTAGTCCTCTTCAGAGCCCTGTGACATGCCTCTATAATGACATTATTACTCTGGGGCTGAAGTCCTCTTCAGAGCCCTGTGACATGCCTCTATAATGACATTATTACTCTGGGGCTGAAGTCCTCTTCAGAGCCCTGTGACATGCCTCTATAATGACATTATTACTCTGGGGCTGTAGTCCTCTTCAGAGCCCTGTGACATGCCTCTATAATGACATTATTACTCTGGGGCTGTAGTCCTCTTCAGAGCCCTGTGACATGCCTCTATAATGACATTATTACTCTGGGGCTGAAGTCCTCTTCAGAGCCCTGTGACATGCCTCTATAATGACATTATTACTCTGGGGCTGAAGTCCTCTTCAGAGCCCTGTGATATGCCTCTATAATGACATTATTACTCTGGGGCTGAAGTCCTCTTCAGAGCCCTGTGACATGCCTCTATAATGACATTATTACTCTGGGACTGTAGTCCTCTTCAGAGCCCTGTGACATGCCTCTATAATGACATTATTACTCTGGGGCTGTAGTCCTCTTCAGAGCCCTGTGACATGCCTCTATAATGACATTATTACTCTGGGGCTGTAGTCCTCTTCAGAGCCCTGTGACATGCCTCTATAATGACATTATTACTCTGGGGCTGTAGTCCTCTTCAGAGCCCTGTGACATGCCTCTATAATGACATTATTACTCTGGGACTGTAGTCCTCTTCAGAGCCCTGTGACATGCCTCTATAATGACATTATTACTCTGGGGCTGTAGTCCTCTTCAGAGCCCTGTGACATGCCTCTATAATGACATTATTACTCTGGGGCTGTAGTCCCCTTCAGAGCCCTGTGACATGCCTCTATAATGACATTATTACTCTGGGACTGTAGTCCTCTTCAGAGCCCTGTGACATGCCTCTATAATGACATTATTACTCTGGGGCTGTAGTCCTCTTCAGAGCCCTGTGACATGCCTCTATAATGACATTATTACTCTGGGGCTGAAGTCCTCTTCAGAGCCCTGTGATATGCCTCTATAATGACATTATTAATCTGGGACTGTAGTCCTCTTCAGAGCCCTGTGACATGCCTCTATAATGACATTATTACTCTGGGGCTGAAGTCCTCTTCAGAGCCCTGTGACATGCCTCTATAATGACATTATTAATCTGGGGCTGAAGTCCTCTTCAGAGCCCTGTGATATGCCTCTATAATGACATTATTAATCTGGGACTGTAGTCCTCTTCAGAGCCCTGTGACATGCCTCTATAATGACATTATTACTCTGGGGCTGAAGTCCTCTTCAGAGCCCTGTGACATGCCTCTATAATGACATTATTAATCTGGGACTGTAGTCCTCTTCAGAGCCCTGTGACATGCCTCTATAATGACATTATTAATCTGGGACTGTAGTCCTCTTCAGAGCCCTGTGACATGCCTCTATAATGACATTATTACTCTGGGGCTGTAGTCCTCTTCAGAGCCCTGTGATATGCCTCTATAATGACATTATTACTCTGGGGCTGTAGTCCTCTTCAGAGCCCTGTGACATGCCTCTATAATGACATTATTACTCTGGGGCTGTAGTCCTCTTCAGAGCCCTGTGACATGCCTCTATAATGACATTATTACTCTGGGGCTGTAGTCCTCTTCAGAGCCCTGTGACATGCCTCTATAATGACATTATTACTCTGGGGCTGAAGTCCTCTTCAGAGCCCTGTGACATGCCTCTATAATGACATTATTGCTCTATGGGCTGTAGTCCTCTTCAGAGCCCTGTGACATGCCTCTATAATGACATTATTACTCTGGGGCTGTAGTCCTCTTCAGAGCCCTGTGACATGCCTCTATAATGACATTATTACTCTGGGGCTGAAGTCCTCTTCAGAGCCCTGTGACATGCCTCTATAATGACATTATTACTCTGGGGCTGAAGTCCTCTTCAGAGCCCTGTGACATGCCTCTATAATGACATTATTACTCTGGGGCTGTAGTCCTCTTCAGAGCCCTGTGACATGCCTCTATAATGACATTATTACTCTGGGGCTGAAGTCCTCTTCAGAGCCCTGTGACATGCCTCTATAATTACATTATTACTCTGGGGCTGTAGTCCTCTTCAGAGCCCTGTGACATGCCTCTATAATGACATTATTACTCTGGGGCTGAAGTCCTCTTCAGAGCCCTGTGACATGCCTCTATAATGACATTATTACTCTGGGGCTGAAGTCCTCTTCAGAGCCCTGTGACATGCCTCTATAATGACATTATTACTCTGGGGCTGAAGTCCTCTTCAGAGCCCTGTGACATGCCTCTATAATGACATTATTACTCTGGGGCTGAAGTCCTCTTCAGAGCCCTGTGACATGCCTCTATAATGACATTATTACTCTGGGGCTGTAGTCCTCTTCAGAGCCCTGTGACATGCCTCTATAATGACATTATTACTCTGGGGCTGTAGTCCTCTTCAGAGCCCTGTGACATGCCTCTATAATGACATTATTACTCTGGGGCTGTAGTCCTCTTCAGAGCCCTGTGACATGCCTCTATAATGACATTATTACTCTGGGGCTGAAGTCCTCTTCAGAGCCCTGTGACATGCCTCTATAATGACATTATTACTCTGGGGCTGTAGTCCTCTTCAGAGCCCTGTGACATGCCTCTATAATGACATTATTACTCTGGGACTGTAGTCCTCTTCAGAGCCCTGTGACATGCCTCTATAATGACATTATTACTCTGGGGCTGTAGTCCTCTTCAGAGCCCTGTGACATGCCTCTATAATGACATTATTACTCTGGGGCTGAAGTCCTCTTCAGAGCCCTGTGATATGCCTCTATAATGACATTATTAATCTGGGACTGTAGTCCTCTTCAGAGCCCTGTGACATGCCTCTATAATGACATTATTACTCTGGGGCTGAAGTCCTCTTCAGAGCCCTGTGACATGCCTCTATAATGACATTATTAATCTGGGGCTGAAGTCCTCTTCAGAGCCCTGTGATATGCCTCTATAATGACATTATTAATCTGGGACTGTAGTCCTCTTCAGAGCCCTGTGACATGCCTCTATAATGACATTATTACTCTGGGGCTGAAGTCCTCTTCAGAGCCCTGTGACATGCCTCTATAATGACATTATTAATCTGGGACTGTAGTCCTCTTCAGAGCCCTGTGACATGCCTCTATAATGACATTATTAATCTGGGACTGTAGTCCTCTTCAGAGCCCTGTGACATGCCTCTATAATGACATTATTACTCTGGGGCTGTAGTCCTCTTCAGAGCCCTGTGATATGCCTCTATAGTGACATTATTACTCTGGGGCTGTAGTCCTCTTCAGAGCCCTGTGACATGCCTCTATAATGACATTATTACTCTGGGGCTGTAGTCCTCTTCAGAGCCCTGTGACATGCCTCTATAATGACATTATTACTCTGGGGCTGTAGTCCTCTTCAGAGCCCTGTGACATGCCTCTATAATGACATTATTACTCTGGGGCTGAAGTCCTCTTCAGAGCCCTGTGACATGCCTCTATAATGACATTATTGCTCTATGGGCTGTAGTCCTCTTCAGAGCCCTGTGACATGCCTCTATAATGACATTATTACTCTGGGGCTGTAGTCCTCTTCAGAGCCCTGTGACATGCCTCTATAATGACATTATTACTCTGGGGCTGAAGTCCTCTTCAGAGCCCTGTGACATGCCTCTATAATGACATTATTACTCTGGGGCTGAAGTCCTCTTCAGAGCCCTGTGACATGCCTATATAATGACATTATTACTCTGGGGCTGTAGTCCTCTTCAGAGCCCTGTGACATGCCTCTATAATGACATTATTACTCTGGGGCTGAAGTCCTCTTCAGAGCCCTGTGACATGCCTCTATAATGACATTATTACTCTGGGGCTGTAGTCCTCTTCAGAGCCCTGTGACATGCCTCTATAATGACATTATTACTCTGGGGCTGAAATCCTCTTCAGAGCCCTGTGACATGCCTCTATAATGACATTATTACTCTGGGGCTGAAGTCCTCTTCAGAGCCCTGTGACATGCCTCTATAATGACATTATTACTCTGGGGCTGTAGTCCTCTTCAGAGCCCTGTGACATGCCTCTATAATGACATTATTACTCTGGGGCTGTAGTCCTCTTCAGAACCCTGTGACATGCCTCTATAATGACATTATTACTCTGGGGCTGTAGTCCTCTTCAGAGCCCTGTGACATGCCTCTATAATGACATTATTACTCTGGGGCTGAAGTCCTCTTCAGAGCCCTGTGACATGCCTCTATAATGACATTATTACTCTGGGGCTGTAGTCCTCTTCAGAGCCCTGTGACATGCCTCTATAATGACATTATTACTCTGGGGCTGTAGTCCTCTTCAGAGCCCTGTGACATGCCTCTATAATGACATTATTACTCTGGGGCTGAAGTCCTCTTCAGAGCCCTGTGACATGCCTCTATAATGACATTATTACTCTGGGGCTGTAGTCCTCTTCAGAGCCCTGTGACATGCCTCTATAATGACATTATTACTCTGGGGCTGTAGTCCTCTTCAGAGCCCTGTGACATGCTTCTATAATGACATTATTACTCTGGGGCTGAAGTCCTCTTCAGAGCCCTGTGACATGCCTCTATAATGACATTATTACTCTGGGGATGTAGTCCCCTTCAGAGCCCTGTGACATGCCTCTATAATGACATTATTACTCTGGGGCTGTAGTCCTCTTCAGAGCCCTGTGACATGCCTCTATAATGACATTATTACTCTGGGGCTGTAGTCCTCTTCAGAGCCCTGTCACATGCCTCTATAATGACATTATTACTCTGGGGCTGTAGTCCTCTTCAGAGCCCTGTGACATGCCTCTATAATTACATTATTACTCTGGGGCTGTAGTCCTCTTCAGAGCCCTGTGACATGCCTCTATAATGACATTATTACTCTGGGGCTGTAGTCCTCTTCAGAGTCCTGTGACATGCCTCTATAATGACATTATTACTCTGGGGCTGTAGTCCTCTTCAGAGCCCTGTGACATGCCTCTATAATGACATTATTACTCTGGGGCTGTAGTCCTCTTCAGAGCCCTGTGACATGCCTCTATAATGACATTATTACTCTGGGGCTGTAGTCCTCTTCAGAGCCCTGTGACATGCCTCTATAATGACATTATTACTCTGGGGATGTAGTCCCCTTCAGAGCCCTGTGACATGCCTCTATAATGACATTATTACTATGGGGCTGTAGTCCCCTTCAGAGCCCTGTGACATGCCTCTATAATGACATTATTACTCTGGGGCTGTAGTCCTCTTCAGAGCCCTGTGACATGCCTCTATAATGACATTATTACTCTGGGGCTGTAGTCCTCTTCAGAGCCCTGTGACATGCCTCTATAATGACATTATTACTCTGGGGCTGTAGTCCTCTTCAGAGCCCTGTGACATGCCTCTATAATGACATTATTACTATGGGGCTGTAGTCCCCTTCAGAGCCCTGTGACATGCCTCTATAATGACATTATTACTCTGGGGCTGTAGTCCTCTTCAGAGCCCTGTGACATGCCTCTATAATGACATTATTACTCTGGGGCTGAAGTCCTCTTCAGAGCCCTGTGACATGCCTCTATAATGACATTATTACTCTGGGGCTGAAGTCCTCTTCAGAGCCCTGTGACATGCCTCTATAATGACATTATTACTCTATGGGCTGTAGTCCTCTTCAGAGCCCTGTGACATGCCTCTATAATGACATTATTACTCTGGGGCTGTAGTCCTCTTCAGAGCCCTGTGACATGCCTCTATAATGACATTATTACTCTGGGGCTGAAGTCCTCTTCAGAGCCCTGTCACATACCTCTATAATGACATTATTACTCTGGGGCTGTAGTCCTCTTCAGAGCCCTGTGACATGCCTCTATAATGACATTATTACTCTGGGGCTGAAGTCCTCTTCAGAGCCCTGTGACATGCCTCTATAATGACATTATTACTCTGGGGCTGTAGTCCTCTTCAGAGCCCTGTGACATGCCTCTATAATGACATTATTACTCTGGGGCTGAAGTCCTCTTCAGAGCCCTGTCACATGCCTCTATAATGACATTATTACTCTGGGGCTGTAGTCCTCTTCAGAGCCCTGTGACATGCCTCTATAATGACATTATTACTCTGGGGCTGTAGTCCTCTTCAGAGCCCTGTGACATGCCTCTATAATGACATTATTACTCTGGGGCTGAAGTCCTCTTCAGAGCCCTGTGACATGCCTCTATAATGACATTATTACTCTGGGGCTGTAGTCCTCTTCAGAGCCCTGTGACATGCCTCTATAATGACATTATTACTCTGGGGCTGTAGTCCTCTTCAGAGTCCTGTGACATGCCTCTATAATGACATTATTACTCTATGGGCTGTAGTCCTCTTCAGAGCCCTGTGACATGCCTCTATAATGACATTATTACTCTGGGGCTGAAGTCCTCTTCAGAGCCCTGTGACATGCCTCTATAATGACATTATTACTCTGGGGCTGAAGTCCTCTTCAGAGTCCTGTGACATGCCTCTATAATGACATTATTACTCTATGGGCTGTAGTCCTCTTCAGAGCCCTGTGACATGCCTCTATAATGACATTATTACTCTGGGGCTGAAGTCCTCTTCAGAGCCCTGTGACATGCCTCTATAATGACATTATTACTCTGGGGCTGAAGTCCTCTTCAGAGCCCTGTGACATGCCTCTATAATGACATTATTACTCTGGGGCTGAAGTCCTCTTCAGAGCCCTGTGACATGCCTCTATAATGACATTATTACTCTGGGGCTGTAGTCCTCTTCAGAGCCCTGTGACATGCCTCTATAATGACATTATTACTCTGGGGCTGTAGTCCTCTTCAGAGCCCTGTGACATGCCTCTATAATGACATTATTACTCTGGGGCTGTAGTCCTCTTCAGAGCCCTGTGACATGCCTCTATAATGACATTATTACTCTGGGGCTGTAGTCCTCTTCAGAGCCCTGTGACATGCCTCTATAATGACATTATTACTCTGGGGCTGTAGTCCTCTTCAGAGCCCTGTGACATGCCTCTATAATGACATTATTACTCTGGGGCTGTAGTCCTCTTCAGAGCCCTGTGACATGCCTCTATAATGACATTATTACTCTGGGGCTGTAGTCCTCTTCAGAGCCCTGTGACATGCCTCTATAATGACATTATTACTCTTGGGCTGTAGTCCTCTTCAGAGCCCTGTTACATGCCTCTATAATGACATTATTACTCTATTGGCTGTAGTCCTCTTCAGAGCCCTGTGACATGCCTCTATAATGACATTATTACTCTGGGGCTGTAGTCCTCTTCAGAGCCCTGTGACATGCCTCTATAATGACATTATTACTCTGGGGCTGTAGTCCTCTTCAGAGCCCTGTGACATGCCTCTATAATGACATTATTACTCTGGGGCTGTAGTCCTCTTCAGAGCCCTGTGACATGCCTCTATAATGACATTATTACTCTGGGGCTGTAGTCCTCTTCAGAGCCCTGTGACATGCCTCTATAATGACATTATTACTCTGGGGCTGTAGTCCTCTTCAGAGCCCTGTGACATGCCTCTATAATGACATTATTACTCTGGGGCTGTAGTCCTCTTCAGAGCCCTGTCACATGCCTCTATAATGACATTATTACTCTGGGGCTGTAGTCCTCTTCAGAGCCCTGTGACATGCCTCTATAATGACATTATTACTCTGGGGCTGTAGTCCTCTTCAGAGCCCTGTGACATGCCTCTATAATGACATTATTACTATGGGGCTGTAGTCCTCTTCAGTCCTGTGACATGCCTCTATAATGACATTATTACTCTGGGGCTGTAGTCCTCTTCAGAGCCCTGTCACATGCCTCTATAATGACATTATTACTCTGGGGCTGTAGTCCTCTTCAGAGCCCTGTGACATGCCTCTATAATGACATTATTACTCTGGGGCTGTAGTCCTCTTCAGAGCCCTGTCACATGCCTCTATAATGACATTATTACTCTGGGGCTGTAGTCCTCTTCAGAGCCCTGTGACATGCCTCTATAATGACATTATTACTCTGGGGCTGAAGTCTTCTTCAGAGCCCTGTGACATGCCTCTATAATGACATTATTACTCTGGGGCTGTAGTCCTCTTCAGAGCCCTGTGACATGCCTCTATAATGACATTATTACTCTGGGGCTGAAGTCCTCTTCAGAGCCCTGTGACATGCCTCTATAATGACATTATTACTCTGGGGCTGTAGTCCTCTTCAGAGCCCTGTGACATGCCTCTATAATGACATTATTACTCTGGGGCTGAAGTCCTCTTCAGAGCCCTGTGACATGCCTCTATAATGACATTATTACTCTGGGGCTGTAGTCCTCTTCAGAGCCCTGTGACATGCCTCTATAATGACATTATTACTCTGGGGCTGAAGTCCTCTTCAGAGCCCTGTGACATGCCTCTATAATGACATTATTACTCTGGGGCTGAAGTCCTCTTCAGAGCCCTGTGACATGCCTCTATAATGACATTATTACTCTGGGGCTGAAGTCCTCTTCAGAGCCCTGTGACATGCCTCTATAATGACATTATTACTCTGGGGCTGTAGTCCTCTTCAGAGCCCTGTGACATGCCTCTATGATGTCACCATTATCTGGGGCTGTAGTCCTCTTCAGAGCCCTGTGACATGCCTCTATAATGACATTATTACTCTGGGACTGTAGTCCTCTTCAGAGCCCTGTGACATGCCTCTATAATGACATTATTACTCTGGGGCTGAAGTCCTCTTCAGAGCCCTGTGACATGCCTCTATAATGACATTATTACTCTGGGGCTGTAGTCCTCTTCAGAGCCCTGTGACATGCCTCTATGATGTCACCATTATCTGGGGCTGTAGTCCTCTTCAGAGCCCTGTGACATGCCTCTATAATGACATTATTACTCTGGGGCTGTAGTCCTCTTCAGAGCCCTGTGACATGCCTCTATAATGACATTATTACTCTGGGGCTGTAGTCCTCTTCAGAGCCCTGTGACATGCCTCTATAATGACATTATTACTCTGGGGCTGAAGTCCTCTTCAGAGCCCTGTGACATGCCTCTATAATGACATTATTACTCTGGGACTGTAGTCCTCTTCAGAGCCCTGTGACATGCCTCTATAATGACATTATTACTCTGGGGCTGAAGTCCTCTTCAGAGCCCTGTGACATGCCTCTATAATGACATTATTACTCTGGGGCTGTAGTCCTCTTCAGAGCCCTGTGACATGCCTCTATAATGACATTATTACTCTGGGGCTGTAGTCCTCTTCAGAGTCCTGTGACATGCCTCTATAATGACATTATTACTCTGGGGCTGAAGTCCTCTTCAGAGCCCTGTGACATGCCTCTATAATGACATTATTACTCTGGGGCTGAAGTCCTCTTCAGAGCCCTGTGACATGCCTCTATAATGACATTATTACTCTGGGGCTGAAGTCCTCTTCAGAGCCCTGTGACATGCCTCTATAATGACATTATTACTCTGGGGCTGTAGTCCTCTTCAGAGCCCTGTGACATGCCTCAATAATGACATTATTACTCTGGGGCTGCATGCTTTGTTCCACTCTTGTTAGATATCCTACTGTACTCACTATCCTACTATACTCCTCCTACTGTATCAAATACATGTGTAATGAACCATATACAGGCAACACTCAAGCAACACATTTATTTCAACAACTAGCAACAAATGTTGTTCAAAATCTAGCAACACATTTAGTTAAACAACTAGCAAATACATTTATTTAAACAACTAGCAACATATTTAGAGGTCTTGCTCACACTGGCTACCGAGAGCGTTATCACAGTCATCCAAAACAGCTGGTGCTCTTGTGGATGCTTCAGTGCTGCTTTCCACGATGCATTTAACTCATCTGGTAGGCTCACTGGGCAGCTCGCATCTGGCTTTCCCTTTGTAGTCCGTAATAGTTTTCAAGCCCTGCCACATCCGATGAGCATCTTTTCTTGTTTGATGGTTCGGCTGAGGGCATAGCAAGATTTCTTAAAGGCGTCAGATTAGTGTCCCGCTCCTTGAAAGCAGCAGCTCTGTCACGTTCTGACCTTTATTTCTGTTTTGTATTTATTTAGTATGGTCAGGGCGTGAGTTGGGTGGGCAGTCTATGTTTGTTTTTCTATGTTTTTTGGCAGTTCTTTGTTTTCGGCCTAGTATGGTTCTCAATCAGAGGCAGGTGTCATTAGTTGTCTCTGATTGAGAATCATACTTAGGTAGCCTGGGTTGCACTGTTTGTTTGTGGGTGATTGTCTATGTTGATGGCTTGTTTCAGCACAGGTCTCATTTTGTAGCGTCACGGTCGAATTTGGTTTATTGTTTTTGTTACTCGTTTGTATAGTGTTCAGTCTTTCTTGATTAAAGATTTGCCATGGACACTTACCACGCCGCGTATTGGTCCTCAGATCCATCTCGTCTCTCCTCTTCAGATGAAGAGGAGGACGGCCGTGACAGAATCACCCACCAACCAAGGACCAAGCGGCGTGGTAGAAAACAGCGACGACAGCAGCAGCAGCAGCAGCAACAACAGCGGCCGGTATCACAGGACTCCTGGACATGGGAGGAGATACTGAACGGAGAGGGACCCTGGGCACAGGCTGGGGAATATCGCCGCCCCAAAGCAGAGCTGGAGGCAGCGAAAGCTGAGCGGCGGCGATATGAGGAGGCAGCACGGCAGTGCGACAGGTACGAGAGACAGCCCCAAAAAATTTTTTGGGGGGGGCACACGAGGGGTGGAGCTAAGCCAGGTAGCAGACCTGCGCTCACTCCTCGTGCTTATTATAAGCAGCGAGATACTGGGCAGGCACCGTGTTATGCGGTTAAGCGCACGGTGTCGCCAGTACGTGCCCATAGCCCGGTGCGCTATGGGACAGCCCCCCGAGAGTGTCATGCGAGTGCGGGCATCGAGACAGGGCGTATGGTGCCTGCTCAGCGGGTCTGGTCGCCGGTACGCAGTTTTGGCCCAGGGTATCCTGCGCCGGCTCTGCGTGCTGTGTCTCCGGGGCGCTGGGAGGGTGCAGTGCGTCCTCTGCCCGCGCTCCGCTCGTGCCGGGCGAATGTGGGAATGGAGCCGAAGGGAGAGGTGCGTGTAGTAAGCACTAGATCTCCCGTGCTTACCCACAGCCCGGTTCAACCTGTGCCTGCACTCTGGACGGTCCGGGCTAGAGTGGTTATCCAGCCTGGGGAAGTGGTGCCAAGGTTGCGCACCAGAGCTCCAGTGCTCCCCCACAGCCCGGTCTTTCAGGTGCCTCCTCTTAACCCCAAGCCTCCTGAAGGTCTTCCCAGCCTGGTGGTTCCTGTGGCAGCCCCACGCACCAGGCTGTCTTTCTGTCTCCTCCCTGCAGGTGGTCCTGTCTGTCCGGCGCCTCTGCCGGAGTCTCCCGCCTGTCCGGCGCCTCTGCCGGAGTCTCCCGCCTGTCCGGCGCCTCTGCCGGAGTCTCCCGCCTGTCCGGCGCCTCTGCCGGAGCCTCCCGCCTGTCCGGCGCCTCTGCCGGAGCCTCCCGCCTGTCCGGCGCCTCTGCCGGAGCCTCCCGCCTGTCCGGCGCCTCTGCCGGAGCCTCCCGCCTGTCCGGCGCCTCTGCCGGAGCCTCCCGCCTGTCCGGCGCCTCTGCCGGAGCCTCCCGCCTGTCCGACGCCTCTGCCGGAGCCTCCCGCCTGTCCGGCGCCTCTGCCGGAGCCTCCCGCCTGTCCGGCGCCTCTGCCGGAGCCTCCCGCCTGTCCGGCGCCTCTGCCGGAGCCTCCCGCCTGTCCGGCGCCTCTGCCGGAGCCTCCCGCCTGTCCGGCGCCTCTGCCGGAGCCTCCCGCCTGTCCGGCGCCTCTGCCGGAGCCTCCCGCCTGCCCGGCGCCTCTGCCGGAGCCTCCCGCCTGCCCGGCGCCTCTGCCGGAGCCTCCCGCCTGCCCGGCGCCTCTGCCGGAGCCTCCCGCCTGCCCGGCGCCTCTGCCGGAGCCTCCCGCCTGCCCGGCGCCGCTGCCGGAGCCCCCCGCCTGTCCGGCGCCGCTGCCGGATCCCCTCTGTCCCGAGCAGCTGCCCCTCTGTCCCGAGCAGCTGCCCCTCTGTCCCGAGCAGCTGCCCCTCTGTCCCGAGCAGCTGCCCCTCTGTCCCGAGCAGCTGCCCCTCTGTCCCGAGCAGCTGCCCCTCTGTCCCGAGCAGCTGCCCCTCTGTCCCGAGCAGCTGCCCCTCTGTCCCGAGCAGCTGCCCCTCTGTCCCGAGCAGCTGCCTCTCTGTCCCGAGCTGCCCCTCTGTCCAGTGGGGTTATTGAGAGGGGTGGTCATGCTGAGAAAGCCACGGAGGCGGACAATAAGGCGGACTAAGACAATGATGAGGTGGGGTCCGCGTCCCGCGCCAGAGCCGCCACCGCGGACAGACGCCCACCCAGACCCTCCCCTATAGGTCAAGGTTTTGCGGCCGGAGTCCGCACCTTTGGGGGGGGGTACTGTCACGTTCTGACCTTTATTTCTGTTTTGTATTTATTTAGTATGGTCAGGGCGTGAGTTGGGTGGGCAGTCTATGTTTGTTTTTCTATGTTTTTTGGCAGTTCTTTGTTTTCGGCCTAGTATGGTTCTCAATCAGAGGCAGGTGTCATTAGTTGTCTCTGATTGAGAATCATACTTAGGTAGCCTGGGTTGCACTGTTTGTTTGTGGGTGATTGTCTATGTTGATGGCTTGTTTCAGCACAGGTCTCATTTTGTAGCGTCACGGTCGAATTTGGTTTATTGTTTTTGTTACTCGTTTGTATAGTGTTCAGTCTTTCTTGATTAAAGATTTGCCATGGACACTTACCACGCCGCGTATTGGTCCTCAGATCCATCTCGTCTCTCCTCTTCAGATGAAGAGGAGGACGGCCGTGACAAGCTCTAGCCTTTAGCTCGGTGCGGATGTTGCCTGTAATCCATGGTTTCTGGTTTGGATATGTACGTGCGGTCACTGTGGGGACGACATTGTCGATGCACTTATTGATGAAGCCGATGACTGAGGTGGTATACTTTTCAATGTCATTGGATGAATCCTGTAACATGTTCCAGTTTTTGCTAGCAAAACAGCCCTGAAGCGTAGCATCCGCGTCATCTGACCACTTCCGTATTGAGCGAGTCACTGGTGCTTCCTGCTTTAGTTTTTGCTTGTATGCAGGAATCAGGAGGATAGATTTATTGTCATATATGCCAAATGGAGGGCTGGGGAGAGCTTAGTACGCATCTCTGTGTGTGGAGTAAAAGTGGTCTTGAATTGATTTCCTCTTGTTGCACATTTGACATGCTGGTAAAGATTTGGTAAAACTGATTTAAGTTTGCCTGCATTAATGTCCCCTGCCACTAGGAGCGCCGCTCCTGGGTGAGCATTTTCTTGTTTGCTTTTGGCCTTATAGAGTTGGTTGAGTGCAGTCTTAGTGCCACAATTGGTCTGTGGTGGTAAATAGACGGCTATAAACAATATAGATGAGAACTATCTTGGTAGATAGTGTAGTCTACAGCTTACTTTAAGGTACTCTACCTCAGGCGGGCAATAGCTCGAGACTTCCTTCGATATCGTGCAACGCCACCTGTTATTTGCAAAAAGACATAGTCCTCCGCCCCATGTCTTACCAGACGCCGCTGTTCTCGAGACTTCTTTAATATTAGACATCGCGCACCAGCTGTTGTCACACCCTGGCCATAAAGAGGTTTTTATTAGCCCCTCTCTAATTCTCTCTTTCTCTCAGAGGACCTGAGCCCTAGGACCATGCCTCAGGATTACCTGGCATGATGACTCCTTGCTGTCCCAAATTAACCGTGCTGCTGCTCCAGTTTCAACTGTTCTGCCTGTGTCTATGGAACCCTAACCTGTTCACCTGATGTACTACCCTGTCACGGACCTGGTGTTTTCGACTATCTCTCTACCGCACCTGCTGTCTCTAAATCTGAATGATCGGCTATGAGAAACCAACTGACATTTACTCCTGAGGTGCTGACCTGTTGCACCCTCTAACAACCACTGTGATTATTATTATTATTATTTGACCCTGCTGGTCATCTATGAACGCTTGAACATCTTGGACATGCACTGTTATAATCTCCACCCGGCACAGCCAGAAGAGGACTGGCCACCACTTAGAGCCTGGTTCCTCTCTAGGTTTCTTCCTATGTTCCTGCCTTTCTTGGGAGTTTTTCCTAGCCACCGTGCTTCTACATCTGCGTTGCTTGCTGTTTCTGGTTTTATGCTAGGTTTCTGTACAGCACTTTGTGACATCGGCTGATGTAAAATGGACTTTATAAATACATACATTTGATTGATTGATTGAAGACAGCCTTCAACACTGCAGACACTATGAATACCTGGTGATGCCATTCGGTCTGACCAATGCTCCTGCTGTGTTGCAGGCCTTGGTTAATGATGTTCTCCATGACATGTTGAACTGGTTTGTGTTCGGCTTTTCCCGCTCAGCTCAAGAACACGTTTTCCACGTCCGACAGCTCCACAGCATCTCATGAAGAACCAGCTTTTTGTCAAACCTGAAAAATGTGATTCCCATCACTCTACCATCTCCTTCCTTGGATATGTGAAAGCTGCTGGGACTGTGCAGATGGGATCCAGGAGAGGTAAGAGCACCCACCTCTTCCAATGTCCCGTTCACATTAAACACCTCTCCACCAACCCTCCCATATTGATCCAACCGGATCCGTCCCGTCAGCTCGTGGTGGAGGTAGACGCCTCGGATGCGAGAGTGCTGGCCGTCCTGTCCCAGCATTCTGCCCTGGGCCTTAAGCTACATCCATGCGGATTCCTCTCCAATCGTCTTTACGCCACAGAGGGGAATTATGATGTGTGGAATCGAGAACTGCATGCGGTGAAGATGGCATTGGAGGAGAGGAGACACTGGTTAGAGGGGGCGGAACGTCCGTTCATAGTGTGGACGGACCACAAGAACCTGGAATATTTTCGCATCACCAAGGGTCTCAACTCCAGGCAAGCTCAGTGGGCCGGTTCAAATTCACCATCTCCTGGACACACTTTCATGCCTCTAGCCCCACATCTACATCCTCGGACCCAGAGACCATTCCTCCTACCTCAGATGCTGCCCGCTCCACGGTCCTGGAATGGGCTCGTTCCTCCAGGCTTGCCTGTCACCCTGGTTCCCGTCAGACCCTGGCCTTTGTGCGACAACCCTTTTGGTGTCACACCGTGGTCCCTGACGTCTCCGTGTTCGTCGCCGCCTTCAGTGCTCAGAACAAGACTGATCCCCAGCCTGCCTGCAGTTCTGAACCTTACGGACTCTGCCCTGGATTACTGACCTCTGCCCGCCCTTGACCTGTCGTTTGCCTGCCCCCTGTTTTTGTAATAACCTTTTATTATTCTTAACTGTCTTCATCTGGGTCTTATCCTCAGGTCTGATAACTACAGTCCCAGAGTAATAATGTCATTCTAGAAGCATGGACTCTGAAGAGGACAACAGCCCCAGAGTAATAATGTCATTATAGAGGCATGTCACAGGGCTCTGAAGAGAACTACAGCCCCAGAGTTATAATGTCATTATAGAGCCTTGGTCTCTGATGAGGACTACAGCCCACGAGTAATAATGTCATTATAGAGGCATGTCACAGGGCTCTGAGGAGGACTACAGCCCCAGAGTAATAATGCCATTATAGAGGCATATCACAGGGCTTTGGAGAGGACTTCAGCCCCAGAGTAATACAACTAATAATAATTAAAATGTTAAAATTATAATTAATAATGTCAACAGCACAAATACATTAACGAGTATACCTGACCATAGTTATTGTGTGTTTTCCTTATTTTAGTGTTGGTCAGGACGTGAGCTGGGAGGGCATTCTATGTTGTGTGTCTAGTTTGTCCGTTTCTATGTATGGCCTGATATGGTTCTCAATCAGAGGCAGGTGTTAGTCATTGTCTCTGATTGGGAACCATATTTAGGTAGCCTGTTTTGTGTTGGGTTTTGTTAGTGGTTGTTTCCTGTCTTTGTGTTCTCTGCACCAGATAGGACTGTTTTCGGGTTTTGCCACGTTTATTGTTTTGTAGTGTGTTCATGTTTTGAGTTTTCTCTTATTAAAAAACCATGGACACTTACCACGCTGCACATTGGTCCTCTGATCCTTCTCGCCTCTCCTCTTCAGACGAAGAGGAGGAGGAAAACCCTTACAGAACCACCCACCACAACAGGACCAAGCAGAAGAAGCAGTGGTAACGGGCAGCAGCAACAGCGGCCGAAGACACAAGACTCCTGGACATGGGAGGTTATACTTGACGGGAGAGGACCCTGGGCAAAGCCAGGGGAGTGTCGCCGTCCCAAGGTGCAGCAGGAGAAGCAGCAGCAGCAGGAGAAACAGCAGCAGCAGCAAAAGCAGCAGCAGAAGAAGCAACAGAAGCAGCAGAGGAAGCGGCAGCAGCAGCAACAGCAGAAGCAGTAGAAATGTCAGGATTCCTGGACATGGGATGATGTGTTGGATGGCAAGGGTTGCTACACATGGGAGGAGATCCAGGCTGGTAGGGATTGCCTACCATGGGAACAGGTGGAGGCATTGAGGAAAGCAGAGGCAGCCGGAGAGAGGATCCATCGATACGAGGGAACGAGACTGGCAAGGAAGCCCCTAGAGGCAGCCCCAAAAATGTATTGGGGGCCGGCACTTGGAGCTGTCGGTGAAGCTGAGGGCTGAGTCTGAGAGGGTCGAGGAGTTATTGGACAGAATGGAGGAGAGTGAACGGATGGGAGATGAGGAGACACTCGAGGAGGTGTTAATAGAATTGGGGGAGAGTGAAGAGAGAGAGCAGTTGATTTGGCGTAGTATGCAAGGTATTCGCCCTGAGGTGCGTGTCCCCAGCCCGGTACCACCAGTGCCGGCACCCCGCACCAGGCTGTCTCTCCGTCCCATCAATACAGGTGCTCCCGCCTGTCCGGCGCTACCAGAGTTTCAGCCCCTCAGTCGAGAGGCGCCAGAGGCCCTCAGTCGAGAGGTGCCAGAGCCCCTCAGTCCAGAGGCGCCAGAGCTCCTCTGTCCAGCGCAGTCAGAGCTTTCCTCCTCACCAGCGCTGCCGGAGTCTCCCGTCTGTCCAGAGCTGCTAGAGTCTCCCGTCTGTCCAGAGCTGCTAGAGTCTCCCGTCTGTCCAGAGCTGCTAGAGTCTCCCGCCTGTCAGCCAGGATCTGCCAGAGCCGCCATTCAGCCAGGATCTGCCAGAGCCGCCATTCAGCCAGGATTTGCCAGAGCCGCCATTCAGCCAGTATCTGCCAGAGCCGCCATTCATCCAGGATCTGCCAGAGCCGCCATTCAGCCAGGATCTGCCAGAGCCGTCAGTCAGCCAGAAGCTGCCAGAGCCATCAACCAGCCAGAGCTACCTCTCAGTCCTGAGCTACCCCTCAGGCCTGAGCTACCCCTCGGTCCTGAGCTACCCCTCGGTCCTGAGCTACCCTTCAGTCCTGAGCTACCTCAGTCCCGAGCTGCCCCTCAGTCCGGAGCTGCCCCTCAGTCCAGTGGGGCCCTTTGTTAGGGTTCCTAGGCCAATGTTGGCGGCGAGGGTCGCCACTCAAAGGACGCTAAGGAGGTGGACTAAGACAATGATGGAGTGGGGTCCACGTCCAGCGCCAGAGCCGCCTCCGCGGACAGATGCCCACCCAGACCCTCCCCTATAGATTTAGGTGGGGGGGGGGATTCTGTCACGTTCCATCATTGACTCAGTGGGTTTTGTCCAACACGTCTCTGGACCCACTAACTGTCACAGTCATACGCTGGACCTAGTTTTGTCCCATGGAATAAATGTTGTGGATCTTAATGTTTTTCCTCATAATCCTGGACTATCGGACCACCATTTTATTACGTTTGCAATTGCAACAAACAATCTGCTCAGACCCCAACCAAGGAACATTAAAAGTCGTGCTATAAATTCACAGACAACACAAAGATTCCTTGATGTCCTTCCAGATTCCCTCTGTCTACCCAAGGACGCCAGAGGACAAAAATCAGTTAACCACCTAACTGAGGAACTCAATTTAACCTTGCGCAATACCCTAGATGCAGTTGCACCCCTAAAAACTAAAAACATTTCTCAAAAGAAACTAGCTCCCTGGTACACAGAAAATACCCAAGCCCTGAAGCAAGCTTCCAGAAAATTGGAACGGAAATGGCGCCACACCAAACTGGAAGTCTTCCGACTAGCTTGGAAAGACAGTACCGTGCAGTACAGAAGAGCCCTTACTGCTGCTCGATTATCCTATTTTTCTAACTTAATTGAGGAAAATAAGAACAATCCCAAATTCCTTTTTGATAGTGTCGCAAAGCAAACTAAAAATCAGCATTCCCCAAGAGAGGATGGCTTTCACTTTAGCAGTGATAAATTCATGAACTTCTTTGAGGAAAAGATCATGATTATTAGAAAGCAAATTACGAACTCCTCTTTAAATCTGCGTATTCCTTCAAAGCTCAGTTGTCCTGAGTCTGCACAACTCTGCCAGGACCTAGGATCAAGAGAGACGCTCAAGTGTTTTAGTACTATATCTCTTGACACAATGATGAAAATAATCATGGCCTCTAAACCTTCAAGCTGCGTACTGGACCCTATTCCAACTAAACTACTGAAAGAGCTGCTTCCTGTGCTTGACTCTCCTATGTTGAACATAATAAACGGCTCTCTATCCACCGGATGTGTACCAAACTCACTAAAAGTGGCAGTAATAAAGCCTCTCTTGAAAAAGCCAAACCTTGACCCAGAAAATATAAAAAACTATCGGCCTATATCGAATCTTCCATTCCTCTCAAAAATTTTCTAAAAGGCTGTTGCGCAGCAACTCACTGCCTTCCTGAAGACAAACAATGTATACGAAATGCTTCAGTCTGGTTTTAGACCCCATCATAGCACTGAGACTGCACTTGTGAAGGTGGTAAATTACCTTTTAATGGCATCACACCGAGGCTCTGCATCTGTCCTCGTGCTCCTAGACCTTAGTGCTGCTTTTGATACCATCGATCACCACATTCTTTTGGAGAGATTGGCCTGTCACGAATCCCGTTTCCTGAGTCTCTGTTTTTTGCCTATGTTCTGTCCTGGAGTGTTTTTTCCGGCGTCCTGGAACGCACCCTGTCTGGTTGCCGGGCAATGTAGCCAGTTGGGGTTTCTGATTACCCGCACCTGTATCCCATCAGCTATCTGCACACCTGATCATCATCTCTCCTCTTCATAAGCCCGGACCTGACATCCATTCCCTGCCGGATCGTTAGCCATGAACAGTATGTTGTGCCAGAGTATCAGCCTCAAGTTGGATAGAATTTGTTTTGTTGTTTGTTACGTATTGCTTGCCTTGAACTTACCTCCGTTTGTCCTGTCTTCAGTTACTCACCCGGATCATTTACCCCATTCCCGCCTGGTCGTTTGAGGATTCCGCTTCCCCATTGGATCCACCTATTTACTCCCATCAACTCACCAACGCTACCCGCTACGCCACCTGGATATATCTACCCATTCACATTCACTTGTAAATAAATTCTCACCTTCTTCCTACTCTCCTTGTCCTGGTCTGCTTCTGGGTTCGATTTTGAAGAAACGTGACATGGCCTGGTTTAGATCTTATCTGTCGGAAAGATATCAGTTTGTCTCTGTGAATGGTTTGTCCTCTGACAAATATACTGTAAATTCCGGTGTTCCTCAAGGTTCCGTTTTAGGACCACTATTGTTTTCACTATATATTTTACCTCTTGGGGATGTCATTCGAAAACATAATGTTAACTTTCACTGCTATGCGGATGACACACAGCTGTACATTTCAATGAAACATGGTGAAGCCCCAAAATTGCCCTCGCTAGAAGCATGTGTTTCAGACATAAGGAAGTGGATGGCTGCAAACTTTCTACTTTAAACTCGGACAAAACAGAGATGCTTGTTCTAGGTCCCAAGAAACAGAGATCTTCTGTTGAATCTGACAATTAATCTTAATGGTTGTACAGTCGTCTCAAATATATATATATAGAACATATCAAGACCATTTCAAGGACAGCCTTTTTCCATCTACGTAACATTGCAAAAATCAGAAACTTTCTGTTCAAAAATTATGCAGAAAAATGAATCCATGCTTTTGTCACTTCTAGGTTAGACTACTGCAATGCTCTACTTTCCGGCTACCCGGATAAAGCACTTAATAAACTTCAGTTAGTGCTAACCACGGCTGCTAGAATCCTGACTAGAACCAAAAAATGTGATCATATTACTCCAGTGCTAGCCTCCCTACACTGGCTTCCTGTCAAGGCAAGGGCTGACCTACAGAGCATTACATGGGCTTGCTCCTACCTATCTCTCTGATTTGGTCCTGCCGTACATACCTACACGTACGCTACGGTCACAAGACGCAGACCTCCTAATTGTCCCTAGAATTTCTAAGCAAACAGCTGGAGGCAGGGCTTTCTCCTATAGAGCTCCATTTTTATGGAATGGTCTGCCTACCCATGTAAGAGACGCAAACTCGGTCTCAACCTTTAAGTCTTTACTGAAGACTCATCTCTTCAGTGGGTCATATGATTGAGTGTAGTCTGGCCCAGGAGTGGGAAGGTGAACGGAAAGGCTCTGGAGCAACGAACCGCCCTTGCTGTCTCTGCCTGGCCGGTTCCCCTCTTTCCACTGGGATTCTCTGCCTCTAACCCTATTACAGGGGCTGAGTCACTGGCTTACTGGGGCTCTTTCATACCGACCCTGGGAGGGCTGCGTCACTTGAGTGGGTTGAGTCACTGATGTGATCTTCCTGTCTGGGTTGGCGCCCCCCCCCCCCCCCCCCCTTGAGTTGTGCCGTGGCGGAGATCTTTGTGGGCTATACTCAGCCTTGTCTCAGGATGCTAAGTTGGTGGTTGAAGATATCCCTCTAGTGGTGTGGGGGCTGTGCTTTGGCAAAGTGGGTGGGGTTATATCCTTCCTGTTTGGCCCTGTCCGGGGGTGTCCTCGGATGGGGCCACAGTGTCTCCTGACCCCTCCTGTCTCCTGAACTTATAGAATAGAGAATATGGAGGCATTCTAGAATAGAACAATACAAAGAGTTATTCTAATGCAGGGATGATCTTTATTTAAAAACAGAAACACAAGACAGTTTCCAAAATGCCTAATGCCTATGAATGCCTTTATCAAAAGAATAAACAGTAATGAAATAATTCAATAAAACTATGTTACCTCCAATATTGCGCAGAAATACAATTGGTTAAAGAAATAGCAACTACATTTAATTAAACAACTAGCAACACATTTAGTTAAACAACTAGCAACTAGATTTAGTTCTACAACTAGCAGCTACATTTAGTTAAACAACCAGCATCTTCAAAATGTTAAACAACAAGCTACCTTTAGTTAAACCACAAAAGTCTACATTTAGTTAACAACTAGCAACTACAATTAGTTGAACAAATAGCAACACATTTATTTTAAAAAATAACAACATGATTTAGCTAAACAACTCGCAATTAGATTTAGTTAAAAAACTTCACCACATTGAGTTAAACATCTAGCTACTGCATTTTAGTTAAACAACTAACAACACATTTAGTTTAACAACTAGCAACTACATTTAGCTAAACAACTAGCAACTACATTTAGTTAAACAACTAGCAACTACATTTAGCTAAACAACTAGCAACTACATTTAGTTAAACAACTAGCAACTACATTTAGCTAAACAACTAGCAACTACATTTAGTTAAACAACTAGCAACTACATTTAGTTAAACAACTAGCAATTACATTTTGGTAAACAAATAGCAAACACATTTACAGTGCCTTGCGAAAGTATCCGGCCCAAATGGGGGCCAAATACTTTCGCAAGGCACTGTAGTTAAAACACTTGCAACAACATTTAGTTAAACAACTAGCAACAACGTTTCTGTACAAATCTCTTCGATCGATGTTCAAATAAAATATCTGCATCGTGGTCATTCATGTATTGTCATTAATAACTGGTTCATGGTCATTGGTCATTCATGTATTGTCATTAATAACTGGTTCATGGTCATTGGTCATTCATGTATAGTCATTAATAACTGCTTCATGGTCATTGGTCATTCATGTATAGTCATTAATAACTGCTTCATGGTCATTGGTCATTCATGTATAGTCATTAATAACTGCTTCATGGTCATTGGTCATTTATGTTTTGTCATTAATAACTGGTTCATGGTCATTGGTCATTCATGTACAGTCATTAATAACTGCTTCATGGTCATTGGTCATTTATGTTTTGTCATTAATAACTGCTTCATGGTCATTGGACATTTATGTTTTGTTATTAATAACTGCTTCATGGTCATTGGACATGTATGTTTTGTCATTAATAACTGCTTCATGGCCATTGGACATTTATGTTTTGTCATTAATAACTGCTTCATGGTCATTGGTCATTCATGTATAGTCATTAATAACTGCTTCATGGTCATTGGACATTTATGTTTTGTCATTAATAACTGCTTCATGGTCATTGGTCATTCATGTATAGTCATTAATAACTGCTTCATGGTCATTGGACATTTATGTTTTGTCATTAATAACTGCTTCATGGCCATTGGACATTTATGTTTTGTCATTAATAACTGCTTCATGGTCATTGGTCATTCATGTTTTGTCATTAATAACTGCTTCATGGTCATTGGTCATTCATGTTTTGTCATTAATAACTGCTTCATGGTCATTGGTCATTCATGTATAGTCATTAATAACTGCTTCATGGTCATTGGACATTTATGTTTTGTCATTAATAACTGCTTCATGGTCATTGGTCATTCATGTATAGTCATTAATAACTGCTTCATGGTCATTGGACATTTATGTTTTGTCATTAATAACTGCTTCATGGCCATTGGACATTTATGTTTTGTCATTAATAACTGGTTCATGGTCATTGGTCATTCATGTATAGTCATTAATAACTGGTTCATGGTCATTGGTCATTCATGTATAGTCATTAATAACTGGTTCATGGTCATTGGACATGTTGTATGTATGTTTAGTCATTCACTGCAGTACACAGTAGTCACACCCTTTTTCAGTTCCTCTTAGCAACAAATATACAAACAAAGATATGTGTTAGCAATTAGGTGTTTAAAAATACAAATAGGATCTGATAAAATTTAGGGAATTTATAAAATGTTTAGGCATTTTTATGAGCAATTTAAATAAGGCTATTAAAAGTAATTTCAGATGAATCGCAAAAAGTACACTCCAGACAGAGCATTTAAAAGGAATTGACAAAACAAATTTCAAACAGCGGTAGACATTTTGTACGGAGGACTTTTAACAACAAATTCAACAGCTCAACATATGTGTCAACATTGCATGTCACATTTCAGTCCACAAGGTTAAACATCATCTTCTCATGTCACATTTCAGTCCACAAGGTTCTACATCAACCTCTGAAGACACAAGTCAGTCTACACAGTCCTACATCAACCTCTGGTCAAATTTCTATACCCAAGGTTCTACATCAACCTCTGATGTCACATTTCAGTCCACAAGGTTCTACATCAACCGCTGATCTCATGCTTCAGTCCACAAGGTTCTACATCAACCTCTGATGTCACTTTTCAGTTCACAAGGTTCTACATCAACAGCTGATGTCTAGCTTCAGTCCACATGGTTCAACATCAACCTCTGATCTCAAGCTCGGTCTGAGGTTTCAGTTTAGCCCACAGTCTGTCCCAGAATGCCTGGTGCTGAAGGGGGTCCTGGGGCCAGTCCAGATAAGTCCTGGTTTTCAGCAGGCGAGCCAGCCTGTGGTGGGCAGACAGATGTCGAGGGGGGATCTTCTCCAGGAAGACCAGAAGGAGGATGTCCCTTTGCTCCACCTGCAGCCTGTAGGTGGCCAGCTTCATCTCCAGAGAGCACCAGTTACTGCGTAGGTAGTGGCGGCTGACTAGGCAGAGGGTGTGGCGGCTCCGGTAGAGGCTGTCTGTGATGTTCTCCACAATGTCCTTCCCCAGCTGGAAGTCCCTGCTGTGCAGACAGAGGCGCAGGAAAGGAGGACCCCTCTGCTCCAGATTGGGAAGCAGCTCCTCCACCACCCAGCTCTCGTCCTTCCCGCTATAGGAGACAAACGCATCGTAGTGGTAGCGCCCCCTGGTGTTGGATCGCATGGCTTCTAACAGCCAGCCAAGGGTGATGTGGTAGAGGGGGAGGAGGTAGGGGCCGGCCAGGTTATGGACCAACACCACCAGCATGAAGAACAGGACTCCCAGGCCAGTCGCAACAAAGAGCACAAAGCCAACCTCGGTTGTGCAGTTTGCTTCTGTGTACCTGACAAAATTAGGTGTGTCTATTCCATTGTCCGACAAGCATATCAAGTCCTCCAAAGCATACATACCGGTTTTAGCATACGGACCAAGCATGATCACTTCAACCTGCCTGCACCCCTTTGCCCATGTAATGAGCCAAGCATTGTCACAACTGCAAAACATCTGTAAATTATCAAATGTCAAATGCTTAAGACTAGAGAGAGGTTCAGTAAAGCTATAGAATACATTATAAATGTTCTCTATATGCAAATACACTCTTTTCAAAGATTTCAAGTCTTTAGTTAAACTCCCCTCTAAGGAGTAAATCCTGCAGTGGTAAATTTCCAGATCCTCCAGTTTGGTCAAGTTGTGAAAAATGATGTCTGCAGAACGCTGTATTAAAAGATCCACCTGTCGTAGAGTCAGTTTCCTCAGGTGAATCAGCTGATTAATTGATGTTAAATCAACCCTTTTAGCTGAAAGCTTTGATCTGTAGTCAAATGTCTCCACAGACGTGAAGTACTTTCCCATGAATTCAGATCCACAAAGGAATTCTTCAGCATCAGCATGAAGATGGGTTACAGACTGAAAGAAAGGTCTGTCACAGTCCTGAAATGACACCGTCTGGCCTTTGAGCTGGAGACTCAGGTTCTGTTTAGATGTGATGTTACTGCCGATAGTCAACTGCATTGCCCTCATAGCTGAACTAATGTACAGATGAGTCAGCTGACTCAGAATGCCACCAAATATAAGTGTCAGATTCAGCTTGATCACAGGTTCTGTTAGTGGGTTGTGCACTTGCCCGAGAAACACTTGTCTAAGAGACATGAGGTGTGTGAAAGACATTGCCTCAATGTTGTGAATAAGTGGATTGTTCCTGAGGTCTAACCATGTCAAACTATGTAAACCATAAAATGTGTTTGCATTTATCTGTGTTATGTTATTACTTGTAATGTCTAAGGACTCCAGATTCGTTAATCCCAGGAAAGCAAAGTCTTCAATGTTTGAAATTAAATTCTGTGTCAAGTCCAGATACTGCAGCTTAACAAGACAGATAAATTGTTTAGCAAAAGGCATTAGATTTTTCAACCCTAAAGTGAGATTTGTTAACCATGTTATTGGTTGTTTTTGGAAAGAGCAAATATCTAGTCTGTTATCTTCCAGGCCATCTATTTTTAATTGATTAAGGTTTTTGAGACTGGAAATAAAATTCCATTCCAAATGGGTAGTAGGATGGAAAGACAAAGGTACACTTAAATACATATATTCTAGCCCAGTGCACAATTCAACACTGGACATAGAGAGGCTGCTTGTATTGGCATTGTTTACAAATAATTTCTTGATTGAAAGCAAAAACACTACATTACAGATACTTTCAATATCAATGACATTGATCCCAGAGCAACTGAAGTCCTGGATTTGTTTAATCCCAGACAGGGGAAGGTCCAGTAGGACTTCCTGGCTGAAAACCCCTCTTAACCTTGTGAGGTTCTGGAGCCAAGCCAGTGAACCTTCCTCTATATGTGTTATTTCACCAAATGATAAGTCAATCCTCGCTAGATTTATAAAAACAGGTGTCATGCTTTCGTTGGTGTTTAAGACGGAGCAGTTTGAAATGTTTAACGATTGTATGTTTGTTGCGTCTACATATAACCTAACGAGTGACTTAATTTTCATAATTCTGCATGCTATCTCTGACAAATCCTCTAAATAGGGTTCCCTAATGATGAGACTTTGTAACAGAGGAATGCCATGGAAAACATCCGGGGACATTGCTGACAGTCTATAACTACAAAGAGTCAAATGACTTAGGTTGACGAGATCTCTGAATGTATGGGGCCCAATATGACATTCACAGCAATCATAGTCCATTCCCCAATTACTTAAGTACATATGTTGCAGATTTGGAAGGTGACTGTTCCCAGATGGAAGGATTTGAGTAAAACAGCCCTTAATGCACAGGTACTCCAGATCCTGAAACTGAGAGAAAAAGCCCAGAGACATGGATCTATTTTCACCATGTGTCATAAATATGCAGAGGGTATTGATATTAGGGGGAAGTCCAAGTAGATCCTCCTCGATGGCTGTGACATCTTGACAGGCAGCAGTGTAACGTTCTGCATGATGAGGTATGTGGCTGCAGATCCAGGTGGGAAAGTGTCCCAAGTCTTCACTACTGTCATAAATCTGGCATTTAGGATGCATCCATCCACTAGAACTCTGAATCCACAGGAACAGGACGGCAGGGTGGGAAAACATAGATCTCATCTCTTCCAACGTCAGTCAAATCTACTGAGATAATTGTCAGAATAGTTTGGTTCCGGTGGATCTCTGTAGGACGTTGGTTTGATACAGTAAAACCCTTATGAACGCTGTAAACAGTATGGAGTCTCTGGTCTTCTTGTTGTTTGTCAGATGGGTTCCTCCTTGGTAACTAACAGCAGTTCATACCTTTTGGTTGTTCCAGTGTTCTTCCCTTTCACCCTGCAGTTGAATTGTATCTCAAGGTAACAGGAGTAAATATTTAATGGTTAGTTTGGTTCCAAAAGTAAAGTAACAATAAAATGTTCCACAGACAATGAAGAAATGGATGCAGAGCTGCAACGTGTTCTCTGACCGCCACAGTTGATGTCTGCGTAGATACAAGGACCAGCATCCTGTTTGTACAGCTCAGTAACACTGTATGTAAAACAGCTTGTGAAAGTCTATTTTTACCTGTTTTACATCTCTCTCTTTCATTTCCTGAAAACAAAAATACTGTCTTTAAAAAATGACAATTGACACGAAGGACCTGTTGGGACGGGATAGATTTCAGAAGACTGATTAGACTCATTCAAACGTCTGTAGATTGTAATGAGACATGAATTGGATTACAGTACTTCTTAATTATTAATGAATTCTCTAGTAGATATAAATATCAAAAGAGGAAGTGGGTAACTTCTTTAATGACGTTGGGCTGTTGACATTATTATTATTATTATTATTATTACTCTATGGGCTGTAGTCCTCTTCAGAGCCCTGTGACATGCCTCTATAATGACATTATTACTCTATGGGCTGTAGTCCTCTTCAGAGCCCTGTGACATGACTCTATAATGACATTATTACTCTGGGGCTGTAGTCCTCTTCAGAGCCCTGTCACATGCCTCTATAATGACATTATTACTCTGGGGCTGTAGTCCTCTTCAGAGCCCTGTGACATGCCTCTATAATGACATTATTACTCTATGGGCTGTAGTCCTCTTCAGAGCCCTGTGACATGCCTCTATAATGTGGCATTATTACTCTATGGGCTGTAGTCCTCTTCAGAGCCCTGTGACATGCCTCTATAATGACATTATTACTCTGGGGCTGTAGTCCTCTTCAGAGCCCTGTGACATGCCTCTATAATGACATTATTACTCTATGGGCTGTAGTCCTCTTCAGAGCCCTGTGACATGCCTCTATAATGACATTATTACTCTATGGGCTGTAGTCCTCTTCAGAGCCCTGTGACATGCCTCTATAATGTGGCATTATTACGCTATGGGCTGTAGTCCTCTTCAGAGCCCTGTGACATGCCTCTATAATGACATTATTACTCTGGGGCTGTAGTCCTCTTCAGAGCCCTGTGACATGCCTCTATAATGACATTATTACTCTGGGGCTGTAGTCCTCTTCAGAGCCCTGTGACATGCCTCTATAATGACATTATTACTCTGGGGCTGTAGTCCTCTTCAGAGTCCTGTGACATGCCTCTATAATGACATTATTACTCTGGGACTGTAGTCCTCTTCAGAGTCCTGTGACATGCCTCTATAATGACATTATTACTCTGGGGCTGTAGTTCTCTTCAGAGCCCTGTCACATGCCTCTATAATGACATTATTACTCTGGGGCTGTAGTCCTCTTCAGAGCCCTGTGACATGCCTCTATAATGACATTATTACTCTGGGGCTGTAGTCCTCTTCAGAGCCCTGTGACATGCTTCTATAATGACATTATTACTCTGGGGCTGTAGTCCTCATCAGAGCCCTGTGACATGCCTCTATAATGACATTATTACTCTGGGGCTGGAGTCCTCTTCAGAGCCCTGTGACATGCTTCTATAATGACATTATTACTCTGGGGCTGTAGTCCTCTTCAGAGCCCTGTGACATGCCTCTATAATGACATTATTACTCTGGGGCTGTAGTCCTCTTCAGAGCCCTGTGACATGCCTCTATAATGACATTATTACTCTTGCCTAGTTTAATAAAGGTAAAATAAAATAAAAAAATGCAGGCAAACTTAAATCAGTTTTACCAAATCTTTACCAGCATGTCAAATGTGCAACAAGGAGAAAACATTTCAAGTACCACTTCTACTCCACACACAGAGATGAGTACTAAGCTCTCCCCCGCCCTTCATTAGGCATACAGTGCCTTGCGAAAGTATTTGGCCCCCTTGAACTTTGCGACCTTTTGCCACATTTCAGGCTTCAAACATAAAGATATAAAACTGTATTTGTTTGTGAAGAATCAACAACAAGTGGGACACAATCATGAAGTGGAACGACATTTATTGGATATTTCAAACTTTTTTAACAAATCAAAAACTGAAAAATTGGGCGTGCAAAATTATTCAGCCCCTTTATTTTCAGTGCAGCAAACTCTCTCCAGAAGTTCAGTGAGGATCTCTGAATGATCCAATGTTGACCTAAATGACTAATGATGATAAATACAATCCACCTATGTGTAATCAAGTCTCCGCATAAATGCACCTGCACTGTGATAGTCTCAGAGGTCCGTTAAAAGTGCAGAGAGCATCATGAAGAACAAGGAACACACCAGGCAGGTCCGAGATACTGTTGTGAAGAAGTTTAACGCCGGATTTGGATACAAAAATATTTCCCAAGCTTTAAACATCCCAAGGTGCACTGTGCAAGCGATAATATTGGAATGGAAGGAGTATCAGACCACTGCAAATCTACCAAGACCTGGCCGTCCCTCTAAACTTTCAGCTCATACAAGGAGAAGACTGATCAGAGATGCAGCCAAGAGGCCCATGATCACTCTGGATGAACTGCAGAGATCTACAGCTGAGGTGGGAGACTCTGTCCATAGGACAACAATCAGTCGTATATTGCACAAATCTGGCCTTTATGGAAGAGTGGCAAGAAGAAAGCCATTTCTTAAAGATATCCATAAAAAGTGTCGTTTAAAGTTTGCCACAAGCCACCTGGGAGACACACCAAACATGTGGAAGAAGGTTTTTGGCAACAATGCAAAACGTTATGTTTGGCGTAAAAGCAACACAGCTCATCACCCTGAACACACCATACCCACTGTCAAACATGGTGGTGGCAGCATCATGGTTTGGGCCTGCTTTTCTTCAGCAGGGACAGGGAAGATGGTTAAAATTGATGGGAAGATGGATAGAGCCAAATACAGGACCATTCTGGAAGAAAACCTGATGGAGTCTGCAAAAGACCTGAGACTGGGATGGAGATTTGTCTTCCAACAAGACAATGATCCAAAACATAAAGCAAAATCTACAATGGAATGGTTCAAAAATAAACATATCCAGGTGTTAGAATGGCCAAGTCAAAGTCCAGACCTGAATCCAATCGAGAATCTGTGGAAAGAACTGAAAACTGCTGTTCACAAATGCTCTCCATCCAACCTCACTGAGCTCGAGCTGTTTTGCAAGGAGGAATGGAAAAAAATGTCAGTCTCTCGATGTGCAAAACTGATAGAGACATACCCCAAGCGACTTACAGCTGTAATCACAGCAAAAGGTGGCGCTACAAAGTATTAACTTAAGGGGGCTGAATAATTTTGCACGTCCAATTTTTCAGTTTTTGATTTGTTAAAAAAGTTTGAAATATCCAATAAATGTCGTTCCACTTCATGATTGTGTTCCACTTGTGATTCTTCACAAAAAAATACAGTTTTATATCTTTATGTTTGAAGCCTGAAATGTGGCAAAAGGTCGCAAAGTTCAAGGGGGCCGAATACTTTCGCAAGGCACTGTATATGGCCATATATGCTACGCTTCAGGACTATTTTGTTAGCAATAACTGGAACATGTTCCGGGATTCATCCTATGGCATTGAATAGTATAACACCTCAGTCATCGGCTTCATCAATAAGTGCATCGACAATGTCGTCCCCAAGATGACCGTTCGTACATATCCAAACCAGAAACCATGGATGCTGCTTTCAAGGAGCGGGACACTAATCCGGACGCCTATAAGAAATCTTGCTATGCCCTCAGCCGAACCATCAAACAAGAAAAGATGCTCGTCGGATGTGGCAGGGCTTGAAAACTATTACGGACTACAAAGGGAAAGCCAGTGAGCCCAGGGAACCTACCAGATGAGCTAAATGCATCGTGGAAAGCAGCACAAGAGCATCCACAAGAGCACCAGCTGTTTTGGATGACTTTGTGATAACGCTCTCTGTAGCCAATGTGAGCAAGACCTTTAAACAGGTCAACATTCACAAAGCTGCGGGGGCAGATGGATTACCAGGACGTGTTCACCACCAATGAGACAGATTATAGGGAGGAGGTAAGATAACTGGCAGTGTGGTGCCATGAAAACAACCTCTCCCTTAATGTGAGCAAGACAACAGAGCTGATCGTGGACTACAGGAAAAGGCGGGCTGAACAGGCCCTCATTAAAATCAACTGGGCTGTAGTGGAGCGGGTCGAGAGTTTCAAGTTCCTTGATGTCCACATTGCAAACAAACTATCATGGTCCAAATACTCCAAGACAGTCGTGAAGAGGGCACGACAAAACCTATTCCCCTTCTGGAGACTGAAAAGATTTTGCATAGGTCCCCAATTTTAGTTCTACAGCTGCACCATCGAAAGCATCATGACCGGTTGTATCACCGCCTGATATGGCAACTGCTTGGCATCTGATCGTAAGGCGCTACAGAGGGTAGTGCGTATGGCCCAGTACATCACTTCGGCCAAGCTTCCTGCAATGCAGGACCTATATAATAGGTGGTGTCAGAGGAAAGCCCATAAAATTGTAAGAGACTACAGTTTATTTGGTAAATATTTTCTTAACTCTTCTTGAACTGCACTGTTGGTTAAGGGCTTGTAAGTAAAGCATTTCACGGTAAGGTCTACACTGTTGGTTAAGGGCTTGTAAGTAAACATTTCACGGTAAGGTCTATACTGTTGGTTAAAGGCTTGTAAGTAAAAGCATTTCACGGTGAGGTCTACACTGTTGGTTAAAGGCTTGTAAGTCAGCATTTCACGGTAAGGTCTACACTGTTGGTTAAGGGCTTGTAAGTAAAAGCATTTCACGGTAAGGTCTACACTGTTGGTTAAGGGCTTGTAAGTAAACATTTCACGGTACGGTCTATACTGTTGGTTAAGGGCTTGTAAGTAAGCATTTCACTGTAAAGTCTACACGGTTGGTTAAGGGCTTGTAAGTAAGCATTTCACGGTAAGGTCTACACTTGTATGTGACAAATAAAGTTTGATTTGATTTGGTAATTGTTTATGCTCTTGACCAAGGCATCCAACCGAAATATGGAAACTGGCTTCTGTTTCTGTTTTTAAGTTAAATGCTATATTTCACAGGTCCCTGTTTTAGCATAACTTGTTACATAAGACCGAATCAAGCAGTTCGGTCACATATGTTGCGGTATTGAATTTGTCGTTCAAAATGTCTACTAGTATTTGAGATTTGTTCTGACAAATCTGATGAAGTCCTTTTAAATGCTTTATAGGGAGTGTATTTTTTTCTGATTAATTTGAAATTACTTAGAAATAATAATTTTTCAAGTACTTAGAAATATTCAGATTTAAATTACAAAGAAATAATCCTATTTAAATTACATAGATTACATTTTACATCTTTAAATTACATCTTAATTACATCTTATTTAGAATGAATTGTATTTAAATTACTTAGAAAAAAGCCCATACATTTTTTTCTTCCACATTTTTTTATCAGATCCTTTTTAGATTTTTCAACACCTTTTCGCTAACACAAACCTTTGCATGTACATTTGAAGTCGGAAGTTTACAAACACCTTAGCCAAATACATTTAAACTCAGTTTTCACAATTCCTGAGATTTAATCCCAGTAATAATTCCCTGTTTTAGGTCAGTTAGGATAACAACTTTATTTTAAGAATGTGAAATGTCAGAATAATAGTAGAGAGAATGATTTATTGCAGCTTTTATTTCTTTCATCACATTCCCAGTGGGTCAGAAGTTTACATTCACTCAATTAGTATTTGGTAGCATTGCCTTTAAATTGTTTCACTTGGGTCAAATGGTTCGGGTAGCCTTCCACAAGCTTCCCACAATAAGTTGGGTGAGTGTTGGCCCATTCCTCCTGACAGAGCTTGTGTAACTGAGTTGGGTTTGTAGGCCTCCTTGCTCGCACACGCTTTTTCAGTTCTGCCCACGCATTTTCTATAGGGTTGAGGTCAAGACTTTGTGATGGCCACTCCAATACCTTTACATTGTTGTCCTTAAGCCATTTTGCCATAACTTTGGAAGTATGCTTGGGGTCATTGTCCATTTGGAAGACCCATTTGCGACCAAGCTATAACTTCCTGACTGATGTCTTGAGATGTTGCTTTAATATATCCACATAATTTTCCTACCTCATGATGTCATCTATTTTGTGAAGTGCACCAGTCCCTCCTGCAGCAAAGCACCCGCACATCATGATGCTGCCACCCTGGTGCTTCACAGTAGGAGTGGTGTTCTTCGGCTTGCAAGTCTCCCCCTTTTTCCTCCAAACATGACGATGGTCATTATGGTCAAACAGTTCTATTTTTGTTTCATCAGACCAGAGGACATTTCTCCAAAAAGTACGATCTTCGTCCATGTGTGCAGTTGCAAACTAGTCTGTTTTTTAAGGGAGTTTTTGAGCAGTGGCTTTTTCCTTGCTGAGCGGCCTTTCATGATATGTTGAGATAAGGCTCATTTTAATGTGGATATAGATACTTTTGTACCTGTTTCTTCCAGCATCTTCACAAGGTCCTTTGCTGTTGTTCTGGGATTGATTTGCACTCTTCTCACCAAAGTACGTTCATCTCTAGGAGACAGAACGCATCTCCTTCCTGAGCCATATGACGACTGCGTGGTCCCATGTTGTTTATACTCTCATATTTGTCACGCCCTGACCGTAGAGATCCTTTTATTCTCTATGTTTGTTTGGTCAGGCTGTGACTCGTTTGGGAATGTCTATGCTTTCTGCTTCTTTTTTTTTGGCCGGGTATGATTCTCAATCAGGGACAGCTGTCTCTCGTTGTCTCTGAGTCGGAATCATACTTAGGCAGCCTTTTTTCCTTTTCTCATTTGTGGGTTGTTGTCTTCGTTGAATGCATGTATTGCCTTACAGAGCTTCACGTTCGTTTTGTTGTTTATTGTTTTGTTGGCAACATTCTTTAAAATAAAGAAAAATGTACGCCTACCACACTGCACCTTGGTCCGGTCATTTCCTTGAAGACGATTGTGACAAAATAACCCACCTCAAACGGACCAAGCAGCATGGCCAGGAGGAGCAGACAGAGTGGACATGGGAATACATTCTGGAAGGAAAGGGATCCTGGACGTGGGAGGAGATCCTGGCTGGAAAGGATCGCCTGACGTGGTAGCAGGTGGAAGCAACGAGGAAGGCGGAGGCAGCTAGTAAAGGGGCACAGCGTTACACAGGGTCACGGCTGGCAAGGAAGACTGGGAGGCCACTCCAAAATATTATTTTTTGGGGGGAGGCACACGGGGAGGTTGGCGGAGCTCACTCCCCGTGCTCACGGTCGGGAGCATGATACTGGTCAGGTACCATGTTATGCGGTGAAGTGCACAGTGTCTCCAGTGTGCGTTCACAGCCCGGAGCCAGCGCTCCGCATGTGTCGTGCTAGAGTGGGCATCCAGCCAGGACGGATTGTGCCAGCACAGCGCTCCTGGTCTCCGGTGCGCGTCTTCGGCCCAGGGTATCTTGCGCCGGCTCTGATCACTGTGTCTCCGGTGCGCAATCACAGCCCAGTGCGCCCTGTGCCTGCGCTCCGCACGTGCCGGGTCAAAGTGGGCATTCAGCCAGGACGAGTGGGGACAGCTTTAAGCACCAGATCTCCAGTGCTCCCCCACAGCCTGGTTCGACCTGTGCCTGCTCCACAGACCAGGCCTCCAATATGTCTCCCCAGCCTGGTGAGTCCTTTGCCTGCTCCCAGAACCAGGCCTCCAATATGTCTCCCCAGCCTGGTGAATCCTGTGCCTGCTCCAAGATCCAGGCCTCCAGTAGGTCTCCCCAGCCTGGTGAGTCCTGTGCCTGCTCCACGGGCCAGTCCGGGGCCTGCAGCGAGGGTCCCCAGTCCGGGGCCTGCGGCGAGGGTCCCCAGTCCGGGGCCTGCGGCGAGGGTCCCCAGTCCGGGGCCTGCAGCGAGGGTCCCCAGTCCGGGGCCTGCGGCGAGGGTCCCCAGTCCGGGGCCTGCGGCGAGGGTTAGGCTTTGAAATACATCCACAGGTACACCTCCAATTGACTCAAATAATGTAATTTAGCTTCTAAAGTCATGACATAATTTTCTGGAATCTTCCAAGCTGTTTAAAGGCACAGTCATCTTAGTGTATGTAAACTTCTGACCCACTGGAATTGTGATACAGTGAATTATAAGTGAAATAATCTGTCTGGAAACAAATTACTTGTGTCATGCAAAAGGTAGATGTCCTAACCAACTTGATAAAACTATAGTTGGTTAATTAACAAGAAATTTGTGAAGTGGTTGAAAATCGAGTTTTAATGATTCCAACCTAAGTGTATGTAAACTTTCGACTTCAACTGTATATATGTTACTAAGAGGAACTGAAAAAGGGTGTGATTTTGTGAACATCTGTTTTATTTCAGATAACAGCTACTGTATGCTGCTGTGAAAGACAATACATTAACGACTAATGACCATGAACCAGTTATTAAGGACAATACATGAATGACCACGAAGCAATTTTTATTTAAACATGGATCAACAAGATTTGTACAGAAGTGTAGTTATTAGCTGTTTAACTAAATGTGTTGCTAGGTGTTTAACTAAATGTGTTGCTAGTTGTTTAACTAAATGTGTTGCTAGTTATTTAACTAAATGTAGTTGCTAGTTGTTTAACTAAATGTAGTTGCTAGTTGTTTAACTAAATGTTTTGCTAGTTATGTAACTAAATGTAGTTGCTAGGTGTTTAACTAAATGTGTTGCTAGTTGTTTAACTAATTGTAGTTGCTAGTTGTTTAACTAAATGTGTTGCTAGGTGTTTAACTAAATGTGTTGCTAGTTGTTTAACTAAATGCAGTTGCTAGGTGTTTAACTAAATGTAGTATCTAGTTGTATAACTAAATGTAGTTGCTAGTTGTTTAACTAAATGTAATTGCTAGTTGTATAACTAAATGTAGTTGCTAGGTGTTTAACTAAATGTGTTGCTAGGTGTTTAACTAAATGTGTTGCTAGTTGTTTAACTAATTGTAGTTGCTAGTTGTTTAACTAAATGTAGTTGCTAGTTGTTTAACTAATTGTAGTTGCTAGTTGTTTAACTAAATGTGTTGCTAGGTGTTTAACTAAATGTGTTGCTAGTTGTTTAACTAAATGTAGTTGCTAGGTGTTTAACTAAATGTGTTGCTAGTTGTTTAACTAAACACAGTTGATAGTTGTTTAACAAAATGTAGTTGCTAGTTGTTTAACTAAATGTAGTTGCTAGTTGTTTAACTAAACACAGTTGCTAGTTGTTTAACTAAATGTAGTTGCTAGTTGTTTAACAAAATGTAGTTGCTAGTTGTTTAACTAAACACAGTTGCTAGTTGTTTAACTAAATGTAGTTGCTAGTTGTTTAACTAAACACAGTTGCTAGTTGTTTAACTAAATGTAGTTGCTAGTTGTATAACTAAATGTAGTTGCTAGGTGTTTAACTAAATGTAGTTGCTAGTTGTTTAACTAAACACAGTTGCTAGTTGTTTAACTAAATGTAGTTGCTAGTTGTATAACTAAATGTAGTTGCTAGGTGTTTAACAAAATGTAGTTGCTAGTTGTTTAACTAAACACAGTTGCTAGTTGTTTAACTAAATGTAGTTGCTAGTTGTATAACTAAATGTAGTTGCTAGGTGTTTAACTAAATGTAGTTGCTAGTTGTATAACTAAATGTAGTTGCTAGTTGTTTAACTAAATGTAGTTGCTAGGTGTTTAACTAAATGTGTTGCTAGTTGTTTAACTAAACACAGTTGCTAGTTGTTTAACTAAATGTAGTTGCTAGTTGTTTAACTAAATGTGTTGCTAGGTGTTTAACTAAATGTAGTTGCTAGTTGTTTAACTAAATGCAGTTGCTAGTTGTTTAACTAAATGTAGTTGCTAGTTGTTTAACTAAATGTAGTTGCTAGTTGTTTAACTAAATGTAGTTGCTAGTTGTATAACTAAATGTAGTTGCTAGTTGTTTAACTAAATGTAGTTGCTAGTTGTTTAACTAAACACAGTTGCTAGTTGTTTAACTAAATGTAGTTGCTAGTTGTATAACTAAATGTAGTTGCTAGTTGTTTAACTAAATGTAGTTGCTAGTTGTTTAACTAAACACAGTTGCTAGTTGTTTAACTAAATGTAGTTGCTAGTTGTATAACTAAATGTAGTTGCTAGGTGTTTAACAAAATGTAGTTGCTAGTTGTTTAACTAAACACAGTTGCTAGTTGTTTAACTAAATGTAGTTGCTAGTTGTATAACTAAATGTAGTTGCTAGGTGTTTAACTAAATGTAGCTGCTAGTTGTATAACTAAATGTAGTTGCTAGGTGTTTAACAAAATGTAGTTGCTAGTTGTTTAACTAAACACAGTTGCTAGTTGTTTAACTAAATGTAGTTGCTAGTTGTATAACTAAATGTAGTTGCTAGGTGTTTAACTAAATGTAGTTGCTAGTTGTATAACTAAATGTAGTTGCTAGTTGTTTAACTAAATGTAGTTGCTAGGTGTTTAACTAAATGTGTTGCTAGTTGTTTAACTAAACACAGTTGCTAGTTGTTTAACTAAATGTAGTTGCTAGTTGTTTAACTAAATGTGTTGCTAGGTGTTTAACTAAATGTAGTTGCTAGTTGTTTAACTAAATGCAGTTGCTAGTTGTTTAACTAAATGTAGTTGCTAGTTGTTTAACTAAATGTAGTTGCTAGTTGTTTAACTAAATGTAGTTGCTAGTTGTATAACTAAATGTAGTTGCTAGTTGTTTAACTAAATGTAGTTGCTAGTTGTTTAACTAAACACAGTTGCTAGTTGTTTAACTAAATGTAGTTGCTAGTTGTATAACTAAATGTAGTTGCTAGTTGTTTAACTAAATGTAGTTGCTAGTTGTTTAACTAAACACAGTTGCTAGTTGTTTAACTAAATGTAGTTGCTAGTTGTATAACTAAATGTAGTTGCTAGGTGTTTAACAAAATGTAGTTGCTAGTTTTTTAACTAAACACAGTTGCTAGTTGTTTAACTAAATGTAGTTGCTAGTTGTATAACTAAATGTAGTTGCTAGGTGTTTAACTAAATGTAGTTGCTAGTTGTATAACTAAATGTAGTTGCTAGGTGTTTAACAAAATGTAGTTGCTAGTTGTTTAACTAAACACAGTTCCTAGTTGTTTAACTAAATGTAGTTGCTAGTTGTATAACTAAATGTAGTTGCTAGGTGTTTAACTAAATGTAGTTGCTAGTTGTTTAACTAAATGTAGTTGCTAGTTGTTTAACTAAATGTAGTTGCTAGTTGTTTAACTAAATGTAGTTGCTAGTTGTATAACTAAATGTAGTTGCTAGTTGTTTAACTAAATGTAGTTGCTAGTTGTATAACTAAATGTAGTTGCTAGTTGTTTAACTAAATGTAGTTGCTAGTTGTTTAACTAAATGTAGTTGCTAGTTGTTTAACTAAATGTAGTTGCTAGGTGTTTAACTAAATGTGTTGCTAGTTGTTTAACTAAACACAGTTGCTAGTTGTTTAACTAAATGTAGTTGCTAGTTGTTTAACTAAATGTGTTGCTAGTTGTATAACTAAATGTAGTTGCTAGTTGTATAACTAAATGTAGTTGCTAGTTGTTTAACTAAATGTAGTTGCTAGTTGTTTAACTAAATGTAGTTGCTAGTTGTTTAACTAAATGTAGTTGCTAGTTGTTTAACTAAACACAGTTGCTAGTTGTTTAACTAAATGTAGTTGCTAGTTGTTTAACTAAATGTGTTGCTAGTTGTATAACTAAATGTAGTTGCTAGTTGTATAACTAAATGTAGTTGCTAGTTGTTTAACTAAATGTAGTTGCTAGTTGTTTAACTAAATGTAGTTGCTAGTTGTTTAACTAAATGTAGTTGCTAGTTGTTTAACTAAACACAGTTGCTAGTTGTTTAACTAAATGTAGTTGCTAGTTGTATAACTAAATGTAGTTGCTAGGTGTTTAACTAAATGTAGTTGCTAGTTGTTTAACTAAACACAGTTGCTAGTTGTTTAACTAAATGTAGTTGCTAGTTGTATAACTAAATGTAGTTGCTAGGTGTTTAACAAAATGTAGTTGCTAGTTGTTTAACTAAACACAGTTGCTAGTTGTTTAACTAAATGTAGTTGCTAGTTGTATAACTAAATGTAGTTGCTAGTTGTTTAACTAAATGTGTTGCTAGGTGTTTAACTAAATGTGTTGCTAGTTGTTTAACTAAATGCAGTTGCTAGGTGTTTAACTAAATGTAGTATCTAGTTGTATAACTAAATGTAGTTGCTAGTTGTTTATCTACATGTAATTGCTAGTTGTATAACTAAATGTAGTTGCTAGGTGTTTAACTAAATGTGTTGCTAGGTGTTTAACTAAATGTGTTGCTAGTTGTTTAACTAATTGTAGTTGCTAGTTGTTTAACTAAATGTAGTTGCTAGTTGTTTAACTAATTGTAGTTGCTAGTTGTTTAACTAAATGTGTTGCTAGGTGTTTAACTAAATGTGTTGCTAGTTGTTTAACTAAATGTAGTTGCTAGGTGTTTAACTAAATGTGTTGCTAGTTGTTTAACTAAACACAGTTGATAGTTGTTTAACAAAATGTAGTTGCTAGTTGTTTAACTAAATGTAGTTGCTAGTTGTTTAACTAAACACAGTTGCTAGTTGTTTAACTAAATGTAGTTGCTAGTTGTTTAACAAAAAGTAGTTGCTAGTTGTTTAACTAAACACAGTTGCTAGTTGTTTAACTAAATGTAGTTGCTAGTTGTTTAACTAAACACAGTTGCTAGTTGTTTAACTAAATGTAGTTGCTAGTTGTATAACTAAATGTAGTTGCTAGGTGTTTAACTAAATGTAGTTGCTAGTTGTTTAACTAAACACAGTTGCTAGTTGTTTAACTAAATGTAGTTGCTAGTTGTATAACTAAATGTAGTTGCTAGGTGTTTAACAAAATGTAGTTGCTAGTTGTTTAACTAAACACAGTTGCTAGTTGTTTAACTAAATGTAGTTGCTAGTTGTATAACTAAATGTAGTTGCTAGTTGTTTAACTAAATGTAGTTGCTAGTTGTATAACTAAATGTAGTTGCTAGTTGTTTAACTAAATGTAGTTGCTAGGTGTTTAACTAAATGTGTTGCTAGTTGTTTAACTAAACACAGTTGCTAGTTGTTTAACTAAATGTAGTTGCTAGTTGTTTAACTAAATGTGTTGCTAGGTGTTTAACTAAATGTAGTTGCTAGTTGTTTAACTAAATGCAGTTGCTAGTTGTTTAACTAAATGTAGTTGCTAGTTGTTTAACTAAATGTAGTTGCTAGTTGTTTAACTAAATGTAGTTGCTAGTTGTATAACTAAATGTAGTTGCTAGTTGTTTAACTAAATGTAGTTGCTAGTTGTTTAACTAAACACAGTTGCTAGTTGTTTAACTAAATGTAGTTGCTAGTTGTATAACTAAATGTAGTTGCTAGTTGTTTAACTAAATGTAGTTGCTAGTTGTTTAACTAAACACAGTTGCTAGTTGTTTAACTAAATGTAGTTGCTAGTTGTATAACTAAATGTAGTTGCTAGGTGTTTAACAAAATGTAGTTGCTAGTTGTTTAACTAAACACAGTTGCTAGTTGTTTAACTAAATGTAGTTGCTAGTTGTATAACTAAATGTAGTTGCTAGGTGTTTAACTAAATGTAGTTGCTAGTTGTATAACTAAATGTAGTTGCTAGGTGTTTAACAAAATGTAGTTGCTAGTTGTTTAACTAAACACAGTTGCTAGTTGTTTAACTAAATGTAGTTGCTAGTTGTATAACTAAATGTAGTTGCTAGGTGTTTAACTAAATGTAGTTGCTAGTTGTTTAACTAAATGTAGTTGCTAGTTGTTTAACTAAATGTAGTTGCTAGTTGTTTAACTAAATGTAGTTGCTAGTTGTATAACTAAATGTAGTTGCTAGTTGTTTAACTAAATGTAGTTGCTAGTTGTATAACTAAATGTAGTTGCTAGTTGTTTAACTAAATGTAGTTGCTAGTTGTTTAACTAAATGTAGTTGCTAGTTGTTTAACTAAATGTAGTTGCTAGGTGTTTAACTAAATGTGTTGCTAGTTGTTTAACTAAACACAGTTGCTAGTTGTTTAACTAAATGTAGTTGCTAGTTGTTTAACTAAATGTGTTGCTAGTTGTTTAACTAAATGTGTTGCTAGTTGTATAACTAAATGTAGTTGCTAGTTGTTTAACTAAATGTAGTTGCTAGTTGTTTAACTAAATGTAGTTGCTAGTTGTTTAACTAAACACAGTTGCTAGTTGTTTAACTAAATGTAGTTGCTAGTTGTATAACTAAATGTAGTTGCTAGGTGTTTAACTAAATGTAGTTGCTAGTTGTTTAACTAAACACAGTTGCTAGTTGTTTAACTAAATGTAGTTGCTAGTTGTATAACTAAATGTAGTTGCTAGGTGTTTAACAAAATGTAGTTGCTAGTTGTTTAACTAAACACAGTTGCTAGTTGTTTAACTAAATGTAGTTGCTAGTTGTATAACTAAATGTAGTTGCTAGGTGTTTAACTAAATGTAGTTGCTAGTTGTATAACTAAATGTAGTTGCTAGTTGTTTAACTAAATGTAGTTGCTAGGTGTTTAACTAAATGTGTTGCTAGTTGTTTAACTAAACACAGTTGCTAGTTGTTTAACTAAATGTAGTTGCTAGTTGTTTAACTAAATGTGTTGCTAGGTGTTTAACTAAATGTAGTTGCTAGTTGTTTAACTAAATGCAGTTGCTAGTTGTTTAACTAAATGTAGTTGCTAGTTGTTTAACTAAATGTAGTTGCTAGTTGTTTAACTAAATGTAGTTGCTAGTTGTTTAACTAAATGTAGTTGCTAGTTGTTTAACTAAACACAGTTGCTAGTTGTTTAACTAAATGTAGTTGCTAGGTGTTTAACTAAATGTAGTTGCTAGTTGTATAACTAAATGTAGTTGCTAGGTGTTTAACTAAATGTAGTTGCTAGTTGTATAACTAAATGTAGTTGCTAGGTGTTTAACTAAATGTAGTTGCTAGTTGTATAACTAAATGTAGTTGCTAGTTGTTTAACTAAATGTAGTTGCTAGGTGTTTAACTAAATGTGTTGCTAGTTGTTTAACTAAACACAGTTGCTAGTTGTTTAACTAAATGTAGTTGCTAGTTGTTTAACTAAATGTGTTGCTAGGTGTTTAACTAAATGTAGTTGCTAGTTGTTTAACTAAATGCAGTTGCTAGTTGTTTAACTAAATGTAGTTGCTAGTTGTTTAACTAAATGTAGTTGCTAGCTGTTTAACTAAATGTAGTTGCTAGTTGTTTAACTAAACACAGTTGCTAGTTGTTTAACTAAATGTAGTTGCTAGTTGTTTAACAAAATGTAGTTGCTAGTTGTTTAACTAAACACAGTTGCTAGTTGTTTAACTAAATGTAGTTGCTAGTTGTTTAACTAAACACAGTTGCTAGTTGTTTAACTAAATGTAGTTGCTAGTTGTATAACTAAATGTAGTTGCTAGGTGTTTAACTAAATGTAGTTGCTAGTTGTTTAACTAAACACAGTTGCTAGTTGTTTAACTAAATGTAGTTGCTAGTTGTATAACTAAATGTAGTTGCTAGGTGTTTAACAAAATGTAGTTGCTAGTTGTTTAACTAAACACAGTTGCTAGTTGTTTAACTAAATGTAGTTGCTAGTTGTATAACTAAATGTAGTTGCTAGGTGTTTAACTAAATGTAGTTGCTAGTTGTATAACTAAATGTAGTTGCTAGTTGTTTAACTAAATGTAGTTGCTAGGTGTTTAACTAAATGTGTTGCTAGTTGTTTAACTAAACACAGTTGCTAGTTGTTTAACTAAATGTAGTTGCTAGTTGTTTAACTAAATGTGTTGCTAGGTGTTTAACTAAATGTAGTTGCTAGTTGTTTAACTAAATGCAGTTGCTAGTTGTTTAACTAAATGTAGTTGCTAGTTGTTTAACTAAATGTAGTTGCTAGTTGTTTAACTAAATGTAGTTGCTAGTTGTATAACTAAATGTAGTTGCTAGTTGTTTAACAAAATGTAGTTGCTAGTTGTTTAACTAAACACAGTTGCTAGTTGTTTAACTAAATGTAGTTGCTAGTTGTATAACTAAATGTAGTTGCTAGTTGTTTAACTAAATGTAGTTGCTAGTTGTTTAACTAAACACAGTTGCTAGTTGTTTAACTAAATGTAGTTGCTAGTTGTATAACTAAATGTAGTTGCTAGGTGTTTAACAAAATGTAGTTGCTAGTTGTTTAACTAAACACAGTTGCTAGTTGTTTAACTAAATGTAGTTGCTAGTTGTATAACTAAATGTAGTTGCTAGGTGTTTAACTAAATGTAGTTGCTAGTTGTATAACTAAATGTAGTTGCTAGGTGTTTAACAAAATGTAGTTGCTAGTTGTTTAACTAAACACAGTTGCTAGTTGTTTAACTAAATGTAGTTGCTAGTTGTATAACTAAATGTAGTTGCTAGTTGTTTAACTAAATGTAGTTGCTAGTTGTTTAACTAAATGTAGTTGCTAGTTGTTTAACTAAATGTAGTTGCTAGTTGTTTAACTAAATGTAGTTGCTAGTTGTATAACTAAATGTAGTTGCTAGTTGTTTAACTAAATGTAGTTGCTAGTTGTATAACTAAATGTAGTTGCTAGTTGTTTAACTAAATGTAGTTGCTAGTTGTTTAACTAGATGTAGTTGCTAGTTGTTTAACTAAATGTAGTTGCTAGGTGTTTAACTAAATGTGTTGCTAGTTGTTTAACTAAACACAGTTGCTAGTTGTTTAACTAAATGTAGTTGCTAGTTGTTTAACTAAATGTGTTGCTAGTTGTATAACTAAATGTAGTTGCTAGTTGTATAACTAAATGTAGTTGCTAGTTGTTTAACTAAATGTAGTTGCTAGTTGTATAACTAAATGTAGTTGCTAGTTGTTTAACTAAATGTAGTTGCTAGTTGTTTAACTAAATGTAGTTGCTAGTTGTTTAACTAAATGTAGTTTCTAGTTGTTTAACTAAACACAGTTAATAGTTGTTTAACTAAATGTAGTTGCTAGTTGTATAACTAAATGTAGTTGCTAGGTGTTTAACTAAATGTAGTTGCTAGTTGTTTAACTAAACACAGTTGCTAGTTGTTTAACTAAATGTAGTTGCTAGTTGTATAACTAAATGTAGTTGCTAGGTGTTTAACAAAATGTAGTTGCTAGTTGTTTAACTAAACACAGTTGCTAGTTGTTTAACTAAATGTAGTTGCTAGTTGTATAACTAAATGTAGTTGCTAGGTGTTTAACTAAATGTAGTTGCTAGTTGTATAACTAAATGTAGTTGCTAGTTGTTTAACTAAATGTAGTTGCTAGGTGTTTAACTAAATGTGTTGCTAGTTGTTTAACTAAACACAGTTGCTAGTTGTTTAACTAAATGTAGTTGCTAGTTGTTTAACTAAATGTGTTGCTAGGTGTTTAACTAAATGTAGTTGCTAGTTGTTTAACTAAATGCAGTTTCTAGTTGTTTAACTAAATGTAGTTGCTAGTTGTTTAACTAAATGTAGTTGCTAGTTGTTTAACTAAATGTAGTTGCTAGTTGTTTAACTAAATGTAGTTGCTAGTTGTTTAACTAAACACAGTTGCTAGTTGTTTAACTAAATGTAGTTGCTAGGTGTTTAACTAAATGTAGTTGCTAGTTGTATAACTAAATGTAGTTGCTAGGTGTTTAACTAAATGTAGTTGCTAGTTGTATAACTAAATGTAGTTGCTAGTTGTTTAACTAAATGTAGTTGCTAGGTGTTTAACTAAATGTGTTGCTAGTTGTTTAACTAAACACAGTTGCTAGTTGTTTAACTAAATGTAGTTGCTAGTTGTTTAACTAAATGTGTTGCTAGGTGTTTAACTAAATGTAGTTGCTAGTTGTTTAACTAAATGCAGTTGCTAGTTGTTTAACTAAATGTAGTTGCTAGTTGTTTAACTAAATGTAGTTGCTAGTTGTTTAACTAAATGTAGTTGCTAGTTGTATAACTAAATGTAGTTGCTAGTTGTTTAACTAAATGTAGTTGCTAGTTGTTTAACTAAACACAGTTGCTAGTTGTTTAACTAAATGTAGTTGCTAGTTGTATAACTAAATGTAGTTGCTAGTTGTTTAACTAAATGTAGTTGCTAGTTGTTTAACTAAACACAGTTGCTAGTTGTTTAACTAAATGTAGTTGCTAGTTGTATAACTAAATGTAGTTGCTAGGTGTTTAACAAAATGTAGTTGCTATTTGTTTAACTAAACACAGTTGCTAGTTGTTTAACTAAATGTAGTTGCTAGTTGTATAACTAAATGTAGTTGCTAGGTGTTTAACTAAATGTAGTTGCTAGTTGTATAACTAAATGTAGTTGCTAGTTGTTTAACTAAATGTAGTTGCTAGTTGTTTAACTAAATGTAGTTGCTAGTTGTTTAACTAAACACAGTTGCTAGTTGTTTAACTAAATGTAGTTGCTAGGTGTTTAACTAAATGTAGTTGCTAGTTGTATAACTAAATGTAGTTGCTAGGTGTTTAACTAAATGTAGTTGCTAGTTGTATAACTAAATGTAGTTGCTAGTTGTTTAACTAAATGTAGTTGCTAGGTGTTTAACTAAATGTGTTGCTAGTTGTTTAACTAAATGTAGTTGCTAGTTGTATAACTAAATGTAGTTGCTAGTTGTTTAACTAAATGTAGTTGCTAGTTGTTTAACTAAACACAGTTGCTAGTTGTTTAACTAAATGTAGTTGCTAGTTGTATAACTAAATGTAGTTGCTAGTTGTTTAACTAAATGTAGTTGCTAGTTGTTTAACTAAACACAGTTGCTAGTTGTTTAACTAAATGTAGTTGCTAGTTGTATAACTAAATGTAGTTGCTAGGTGTTTAACAAAATGTAGTTGCTATTTGTTTAACTAAACACAGTTGCTAGTTGTTTAACTAAATGTAGTTGCTAGTTGTATAACTAAATGTAGTTGCTAGGTGTTTAACTAAATGTAGTTGCTAGTTGTATAACTAAATGTAGTTGCTAGTTGTTTAACTAAATGTAGTTGCTAGGTGTTTAACTAAATGTGTTGCTAGTTGTTTAACTAAACACAGTTGCTAGTTGTTTAACTAAATGTAGTTGCTAGTTGTTTAACTAAATGTGTTGCTAGGTGTTTAACTAAATGTGTTGCTAGTTGTTTAACTAAACACAGTTGCTAGTTGTTTAACTAAATGTAGTTGCTAGTTGTTTAACTAAATGTGTTGCTAGGTGTTTAACTAAATGTAGTTGCTAGTTGTTTAACTAAATGTAGTTGCTAGTTGTTTAACTAAATGTAGTTGCTAGTTGTTTAACTAAACACAGTTGCTAGTTGTTTAACTAAATGTAGTTGCTAGGTGTTTAACTAAATGTAGTTGCTAGTTGTATAACTAAATGTAGTTGCTAGGTGTTTAACTAAATGTAGTTGCTAGTTGTATAACTAAATGTAGTTGCTAGTTGTTTAACTAAATGTAGTTGCTAGGTGTTTAACTAAATGTGTTGCTAGTTGTTTAACTAAACACAGTTGCTAGTTGTTTAACTAAATGTAGTTGCTAGTTGTTTAACTAAATGTGTTGCTAGGTGTTTAACTAAATGTAGTTGCTAGTTGTTTAACTAAATGCAGTTGCTAGTTGTTTAACTAAATGTAGTTGCTAGTTGTTTAACTAAATGTAGTTGCTAGTTGTTTAACTAAATGTAGTTGCTAGTTGTATAACTAAATGTAGTTGCTAGTTGTTTAACTAAATGTAGTTGCTAGTTGTTTAACTAAACACAGTTGCTAGTTGTTTAACTAAATGTAGTTGCTAGTTGTATAACTAAATGTAGTTGCTAGTTGTTTAACTAAATGTAGTTGCTAGTTGTTTAACTAAACACAGTTGCTAGTTGTTTAACTAAATGTAGTTGCTAGTTGTATAACTAAATGTAGTTGCTAGGTGTTTAACAAAATGTAGTTGCTATTTGTTTAACTAAACACAGTTGCTAGTTGTTTAACTAAATGTAGTTGCTAGTTGTATAACTAAATGTAGTTGCTAGGTGTTTAACTAAATGTAGTTGCTAGTTGTATAACTAAATGTAGTTGCTAGTTGTTTAACTAAATGTAGTTGCTAGGTGTTTAACTAAATGTGTTGCTAGTTGTTTAACTAAACACAGTTGCTAGTTGTTTAACTAAATGTAGTTGCTAGTTGTTTAACTAAATGTGTTGCTAGGTGTTTAACTAAATGTGTTGCTAGTTGTTTAACTAAACACAGTTGCTAGTTGTTTAACTAAATGTAGTTGCTAGTTGTTTAACTAAATGTGTTGCTAGGTGTTTAACTAAATGTGTTGCTAGTTGTTTAACTAAATGTAGTTGCTAGTTGTATAACTAAATGTAGTTGCTAGTTGTTTAACTAAATGTAGTTGCTAGTTGTTTAACTAAACACAGTTGCTAGTTGTTTAACTAAATGTAGTTGCTAGTTGTATAACTAAATGTAGTTGCTAGTTGTTTAACTAAATGTAGTTGCTAGTTGTTTAACTAAACACAGTTGCTAGTTGTTTAACTAAATGTAGTTGCTAGTTGTATAACTAAATGTAGTTGCTAGGTGTTTAACAAAATGTAGTTGCTATTTGTTTAACTAAACACAGTTGCTAGTTGTTTAACTAAATGTAGTTGCTAGTTGTATAACTAAATGTAGTTGCTAGGTGTTTAACTAAATGTAGTTGCTAGTTGTATAACTAAATGTAGTTGCTAGTTGTTTAACTAAATGTAGTTGCTAGGTGTTTAACTAAATGTGTTGCTAGTTGTTTAACTAAACACAGTTGCTAGTTGTTTAACTAAATGTAGTTGCTAGTTGTTTAACTAAATGTGTTGCTAGGTGTTTAACTAAATGTGTTGCTAGTTGTTTAACTAAACACAGTTGCTAGTTGTTTAACTAAATGTAGTTGCTAGTTGTTTAACTAAATGTGTTGCTAGGTGTTTAACTAAATGTAGTTGCTAGTTGTTTAACTAAATGTAGTTGCTAGTTGTTTAACTAAATGTAGTTGCTAGTTGTTTAACTAAACACAGTTGCTAGTTGTTTAACTAAATGTAGTTGCTAGGTGTTTAACTAAATGTAGTTGCTAGTTGTATAACTAAATGTAGTTGCTAGGTGTTTAACTAAATGTAGTTGCTAGTTGTATAACTAAATGTAGTTGCTAGTTGTTTAACTAAATGTAGTTGCTAGGTGTTTAACTAAATGTGTTGCTAGTTGTTTAACAAAATGTAGTTGCTAGTTGTATAACTAAATGCAGTTGCTAGTTGTTTAACTAAATGTAGTTGCTAGTTGTATAACTAAATGCAGTTGCTAGTTGTTTAACTAAATGTAGCTGCTAGTTGTTTAACTAAATGTAGTTGCTAGTTGTATAACTAAATGCAGTTGCTAGTTGTATAACTAAATGCAGTTGCTAGTTGTATAACTAAATGTAGTTGCATGCAGTTGCTAGGTGCAATTTAGCTTTTAGCCAATAAAGGGACACCGATCCCGAAGAAGTTTTAATTAACTAAATATGTTGTTAGTTGTTTAACTAAATGTATTTGCTAGTTGTTCAGCTCAATGTGTTGCTAGATTTTGAGCAACATTTGTTGGAAGTTGTTCAAATAAATGTGTTGCTTGAGTGTTGCCTGTATATGATTCATTACACATGTATTTGAAACAGTAGGAGGAGTACAGTAGGAGGAGTATAGTAGGATAGTGAGTACAGTAGGATATCTAATAAGAGTGGAACAAAGCATGCAGCCCCAGAATAATAATGTCATTATAGAGGCATGTCACAGGGCTCTGAAGAGGGCTACAGCCCCAGAGTAATAATGTCATTATAGAGGCATGTGACAGGGCTCTGAAGAGGACTACAGCCCCAGAGTAATAATGTCATTATAGAGGCATGTCACAGGGCTCTGAAGAGGACTACAGCCCATAGAGTAACAGTAATAATAATAGTAATAATGTCATTATAGAGGCATGTGACAGGGCTCTGAAGAGGACTACAGCCCCAGAGTAATAATGTCATTATAGAGGCATGTCACAGGGCTCTGAAGAGGACTACAGCCCCAGAGTAATAATGTCATTATAGAGGCATGTCACAGGGCTCTGAAGAGGACTACAGCCCCAGAGTAATAATGTCATTATAGAGGCATGTCACAGGGCTCTGAAGAGGACTTCCGCCCCAGAGTAATAATGTCATTATAGAGGCATGTCACAGGGCTCTGAAGAGGACTACAGCCCATAGAGTAATAATAATAATAATAATAATAATGTCAACAGCCCAACGTCATTAAAGAAGTTACCCACTTCCTCTTTTGATATTTATATCTACTAGAGAATTCATTAATAATTAAGAAGTACTGTAATCCAATTCATGTCTCATTACAATCTACAGACGTTTGAATGAGTCTAATCAGTCTTCTGAAATCTATCCCGTCCCAACAGGTCCTTCGTGTCAATTGTCATTTTTTATAGACAGTATTTTTGTTTTCAGGAAATGAAAGAGAGAGATGTAAAACAGGTAAAAATAGACTTTCACAAGCTGTTTTACATACAGTGTTACTGTGCTGTACAAACAGGATGCTGGTCCTTGTATCTACGCAGACATCAACTGTGGCGGTCAGAGAACACGTTGCAGCTCTGCATCCATTTCTTCATTGTCTGTGGGACATTTTATAGTTTCTTTACTTTTGGAACCAAACTAACCATTAAATATTTACTCCTGTTACCTTGAGATACAACTCAACTGCAGGGGTGAAAGGGAAGAACACTGGAACAACCAAAAGGTATGAACTGCTGTTAGTTACCAAGGAGGAACCCATCTGACAAACAACAAGAAGACGAGAGACTCCATACTGTTTACAGCGTTCATAAGGGTTTTACTGTATCAAACCAACGTCCTAGAGATATCCACCGGAACCAAACTATTCTGACAATTATCTCAGTAGATTTGACTGACGTTGGAAGAGATGAGATCTATGTTTTCCCACCCTGCCGTCCTGTTCCTGTGGATTCAGAGTTCTAGTGGATGGATGCATCCTAAATGCCAGATTTATGACAGTAGTGAAGACTTGGAACACTTTCCCACCTGGATCTGCAGCCACATACCTCATCATGCAGAACGTTACACTGCTGCCTGTCAAGATGTCACAGCCATCGAGGAGGATCTACTTGGACTTCCCCCTAATATCAATACCCTCTGCATATCTATGACACATGGTGAAAATAGATCCATGTCTCTGGGCTTTTTCTCTCAGTTTCAGGATCTGGAGTACCTGTACATTGATGGCTGTTTTACTCAAATCCTTCCATCTGGGAACAGTCACCTTCTAAATCTGCAACATATGTACTTGATAGATAAATGGGGAACAGGCTCTGGGTGCTGTGATTGTCATATTGGGCCACATACATTCATAGATCTAGTTAAGTTATGTGATTTGACAATACAGGGTTACAGGTTAACAGCAATGTCCCCAGATGTTTTCCATGGCATTCCTCTGTTACAAAGTCTCATCATTATTGAACCCTGTGTAGATGATTTGTCAGAGATACTATGCAGAATAATGACTATAAAGTCACTTATAGAGCTAAAAATAGTAGCACCAGAGATACAATCGATAAACCAATCAAACTGCTCCATTTTAATAACCAACGAAAGCATGAAACCTGTTTTTAACAATCTAGCATTCTCTGACTTCTCATTTGGTGAAATAACACATATAGAGGAAGATGCACTGGCTTGGCTCCAGAACCTCACAATGTTAACAGGGGTTTTCAGCCAGGAAGTCCTACTGGACCTTCCCCTGTCTGGGATTAAACAAATCCAGGACTTCAGTTGCTCTGGGATCAATGTCATTGATATTGAAAGTATCTGTAATGTAGTGTTTTTGCTTTCAATCAAGAAAATATTTGTAAACAATTTCAATACAAGCAGCCTCTCTATGTCCAGTGTTGAATTGTGCACTGGGCTAGAATATATGTATTTAAGTGGACTTGGATCCGTCCATCCTTCTCCCCATTTGAAATGGAATTTTATTTCCAGTCTCAAAAACCTTAACCAATTAGACATAGATTTCCTGAGAGATAAAAACCCTGAGATTTGCTCATTCCAAAAACAACCAATCACATGGTTAACAAAACTCACTTTGTTAATCAATATACAAATACTTTTTGCTAAACAATTTATCTGTCTTGTTAAGCTGCAGTATCTGGACTTGACACAGAATTTAATTTCAAACATTGAAGACTTTGCTTTCCTGGGATTAACGAATCTGGAGTCCTTAGACATTACAAGTAATAACATAACACAGATAAATGCAAACACATTTTATGGTTTACATAGTTTGACATGGTTAGACCTCAGGAACAATCCACTTATTCACAACATTGAGGCAATGTCTTTCACACACCTCATGTCTCTTAGACAAGTGTTTCTCGGGCAAGTGCACAACCCACTAACAGAACCTGTGATCAAGCTGAATCTGACACTTATATTTGGTGGAATTCTGAGTCAACTGACTCATCTGTACATTAGTTCAGCTATGAGGCCAATGCAGTTGACTATCGGCAGTAACATCACATCTAAACAGAACCTGAGTCTCCAGCTCAAAGGCCAGACGGTGTCATTTCAGGACTGTGACAGACCTTTCTTTCAGTCTGTAACCCATCTTCATGCTGATGCTGAAGAATTCCTTTGTGGATCTGAATTCATGGGAAAGTACTTCACGTCTGTGGAGACATTTGACTACAGATCAAAGCTTTCAGCTAAAAGGGTTGATTTAACATCAATTAATCAGCTGATTCACCTGAGGAAACTGACTCTACGACAGGTGGATCTTTTAATACAGCGTTCTGCAGACATCATTTTTCACAACTTGACCAAACTGGAGGATCTGGAAATTTACCACTGCAGGATTTACTCCTTAGAGGGGAGTTTAACTAAAGACTTGAAATCTTTGAAAAGAGTGTATTTGCATATAGAGAACATTTATAATGTATTCTATAGCTTTATTGAACCTCTCTCTAGCCTTAAGCTTCTGGCATTTGATAATTTACAGATGTTTTGCAGTTGTGACAATGCTTGGCTCATTACATGGGCAAAGGGGTGCAGGCAGGTTGAAGTGATCATGCTTACTCCGTATACTAGTCCCGTTATGTATGCTTTGGAGGACTTGATATGCTTGTCGGACAATGGAATAGACACACCTAATTTTGTCAAGTACACAGAAGCAAACTGCACAACAGAGGTTGGCTTTGTGCTCTTTGTTGCGACTGAACAGGAGTCCTGTTCTTCATGCTGGTGGTGTTCGTCCATAACATCACACTTGGCTGGCTGTCGGAGGACATGCGATCCAACACCAGGGGGCGCTACCACTATGATGCGTTTGTCTCCTACAGCGGGAAGGACGAGCGCTGGGTGGAGGAGGAGCTGCTTCCCAATCTGGAGCAGAGGGGTCCTCCTTTCCTGCGCCTCTGTCTGCACAGCAGGGACTTCCAGCTGGGGAAGGACATTGTGGAGAACATCACAGACAGCCTCTACCGGAGCCGACACACTCTCTGCCTAGTCAGCCGCCACTACCTACGCAGTAACTGGTGCTCTCTGGAGATGAAGCTGGCCACCTCCAGGCTGCAGGTTGAACAAAGGGACATCCTCCTCCTGGTCTTCCTGGAGAAGATCCCCCCTCGCCGTCTGTCTGCCCACCACAGGCTGGCTCGCCTGCTGAAAACCAGGACTTATCTGGACTGGCCCCAGGACCCCAATCAGCACCAGGCATTCTGGGACAGACTGTGGGCTAAACTGAAACCTCTGTCTGAAACGTGAGGTGTAGAGGTTGATGTACTGTGAGACATTCTGGACTGAAATGTGTCATCAGAGGTTAATGTGGGACATTGTGTTAGTGCAGATGTAATGTTGACACATATGTTGAGGTATGGCATTTGTCGTTTAAAGTACTCCGTACAAATGTCAACCACTATTTGTGATTTGTTTTGACAATCCTGGTGAAGTCCTATTAAATATTCTACCTGGAGTGTACTTTTTATGATTCTTCTGAAATAATCCTGTTTCAACTTCTTAGAAAAACATTCAATGCATTTTTTTTACTTCCTCACGTTTGAACAGATTCTGTTTGTATTTTTCAACACCTAATCGCTGACCCATGTCTTTGTTTGGAAATGTGCTGCTAAGAGGAACTGACAAAGGGGTTTAGCTCTGTCTCTGTTTTACTTCAGATAACAACTACTTTACGCTGCTGTGAATAACTAACTATACATGACCAAAGATGATGAACCTGTTATTAATGACAATATATTAATGACCAATGACCATGAACCAGTTATTAATGACAATATATTAATGACCAATGACCATGAACCAGTTATTAATGACAATATATTATTGGCCAATGACCATGAAGCAGTTATTAATGACAATACATTAATGACCAATGACCATGAAGCAGTTATTAATGACAATACATTATTGACCAATGACCATTAAGCAGTTATTAATGACAATACATTATTGACCAATGACCATGAAGCAGTTATTAATGACAATACATTAATGACCAATGACCATGAAGCAGTTATTAATGACAATACATTAACGACTAATGACCATGAACCAGTTATTAATGACAATATATTAATGACCAATGACCATGAACAAGTTATTAATGACAATATATTAATGACCAATGACCATGAAGCAGTTATTAATGACAATACATTAATGACCAATGACCATGAAGCAGTTATTAATGACAATACATTATTGACCAATGACCATGAAGCAGTTATTAATGACAATACATTATTGACCAATGACCATGAAGCAGTTATTAATGACAATACATGAATTACCAATAACCATGAAGCAGTTATTAATGACAATACATTAATGACCAATGACCATGAAGCAGTTATTAATGACAATATATTAATGACCAATGACCATGAAGCAGTTATTAATGACAATATATTAATGACCAATGACCATGAACCAGTTATTAATGACAATATATTAATGACCAATAACCATGAAGCAGTTATTAATGGCAATACATTAATGACCAATGACCATGAACCAGTTATTAATGACAATATATTAATGACCAATGACCATGAACCAGTTATTAATGACACTATATTAATGACCAATGACCATGAACCAGTTATTAATGACAATACATTAATGACCAATGACCATGAAGCAGTTATTAATGACAATACATTAATGACCAATGACCATGAAGCAGTTATTAATGACAATACATTAATGACCAATGACCATGAAGCAGTTATTAATGACAATACATGAATGTCCAATGACCATGAAGCAGTTATTAATGACAATACATTAATGACCAATGACCATGAAGCAGTTATTAATGACAATACATTAATGACCAATGACCATGAAGCAGTTATTAATGACAATACATTAATGACCAATGACCATGAACCAGTTATTAATGACAATATATTAATGACCAATGACCATGAAGCAGTTATTAATGACAATATATTAATGACCAATGACCATGAAGCAGTTATTAATGACAATATATTAATGACCAATGACCATGAACCAGTTATTAATGACAATACATTAATGACCAATGACCATGAACCAGTTATTAATGACAATATATTAATGACCAATGACCATGAACCAGTTATTAATGACAATACATGAATGACCAATGACCATGAACCAGTTATTAATGACAATACATGAATGTCCAATGACCATGAAGCAGTTATTAATGACAATACATTAATGACCAATGACCATGAAGCAGTTATTAATGACAATACATTAATGACCAATGACCATGAAGCAGTTATTAATGACAATACATTAATGACCAATGACCATGAACCAGTTATTAATGACAATATATTAATGACCAATGACCATGAAGCAGTTATTAATGACAATATATTAATGACCAATGACCATGAAGCAGTTATTAATGACAATATATTAATGACCAATGACCATGAACCAGTTATTAATGACAATACATTAATGACCAATGACCATGAACCAGTTATTAATGACAATATATTAATGACCAATGACCATGAACCAGTTATTAATGACAATACATGAATGACCAATGACCATGAACCAGTTATTAATGACAATATATTAATGACCAATGACCATGAACCAGTTATTAATGACAATACATTAATGTCCAATGACCATGAAGCAGTTATTAATGACAATACATTAATGACCAATGACCATGAAGCAGTTATTAATGACAATACATTAATGACCAATGACCATGAAGCAGTTATTAATGACAATACATTAATGACCAATGACCATGAACCAGTTATTAATGACAATATATTAATGACCAATGACCATGAACCAGTTATTAATGACAATATATTAATGACCAATGACCATGAACCAGTTATTAATGACAATATATTAATGACCAATGACCATAAAGCAGTTATTAATGACAATATATTAATGACCAATGACCATGAACCAGTTATTAATAACCACGACGCAGTGATTTAAATTTCAACATCGATCAAAGAGTTCTGTATAGAAATGTAGTTGCTATTTCTTTAACTAAATGTGTTTCTAGTTGTATAACTAAATATGTTGCTTGTTCTTTATCTAAATGTGTTGCTAGCAGTTTAACAAAATGTAGTTGCTTGTTGTTTTGATAAAGGTGCTGCTTGAGTGTAGCCTGTATATAGTTCACCACACATGTATTTGATACATGTCTTAACTCATGGGTGTGGGGAGGGGGCACCCCTTTCTGGACAATGAAGAAATGTTTGTGAGTTGGAGTAAACCTAGTTTTGTTGTGTTATTTCATTATTGTTTATGCTTTTGATAAAGACATACAGCCGAAATGTTGGAAACTGTCTTGTGTTTCTGTTTTTAAATAAAGAGCATCCCTGCATTAGAATAACTCATTGTATTGTTCTATTCTAGAATGCCTCCATATTCTCTATTCTATAAGTTCTTAGATCTGACACATGCAGAACAGATAACAGTCTCTAACTGAGGCCAGCTTTCAGCAGCTTGCCCAGGCTATCAATGCTCTGACTACAGTAGACCACAGAGTAAGCCTGATATGTCTGGTTAACCTCCATTATCATGGTGTATGATGGAGACTCCAGCCTTATCAGTTCTAGTCACAGATAAGCATCATCCCTCCAGCTAAAGGTCAGGTCTTCCCCGGTGGTAACCTCGCCCGACCCCTGAAGAATTCTGCTGCTTGAGGTCTAAGCTTTTATTTTATTTTACCCTTATTTTAGCGGCTACGTTGACTGAGAACACATTCTCGTTTACAGCAACGACCTGCGGAATAGTTACAGGGAAGTGAAATGTGCCAATTGGAAGCTGTGGATGCGGGGGGGGGGGGGGGGGGGGGGGGGGGTATTCTGCTGACAAAAAATGAAGAAGATCAGGGTACAAACCCAATGGCTGAAAGAACATCTCTCTAGGTCAAAGGTCAAGGCCTCCCAAGGTCTTCTGAACAGGTCAAGGATGAAGTAGGTGAAGGTCCCATACAGACAGCAGACAGACCAGTTTAGAATCCCACCGGGGTCCCAGTCATTATCAAACTGACTATGGGCTCCATAGAGAGCAGGGGGGTACACAAATATGACATTGTCACAGGGAAAGCCAGGGGGGAGGAGACTGGAGATGTCTGAGCTTCCTGGTTGGGTTGGATTACAGAGGTGAGGGGGAGGAAGAGAAATCACAAGACTTCTGCTGTGTTTTCAACCACACAGTGTAGCTCTGTCGTACTGTACATTCCTATAGAGTGGAAGAGATAGCTTTTAGTGAGTACAGTAGGGTATCTAACCAGAGTGGGAGAGATAGCTTTTAGTGAGTACAGTAGGGTATCTAACCAGAGTGGAAGAGATAGCTTTTAGTGAGTACCGTAGGATATCTAACCAGAGTGGGAGAGATAGCTTTTAGTGAGTACAGTATTCTACTCTCAATGCTCTGAAGAGGACTACAGCCCCAGAGTAATAATGTCATTATAGAGGAATGTCACAGGGCTCTGAAGAGGACTACAGTCCCAGAGTAATAATGTCATTATAGAGGCATGTCACAGGGCTCTGAAGAGGACTACAGCCCCAGAGTAATAATGTCATTATAGAGGCATGTCACAGGGCTCTGAAGAGGACTACAGCCCCAGAGTAATAATGTCATTATAGAGGCATGTCACAGGGCTCTGAAGAGGACTACAGCCACAGAGTAATAATGTCATTATAGAGGCATGTCACAGGGCTCTGAAGAGGACTACAGCCCCAGTGTAATAATGTCATTATAGAGGCATGTCACAGGGCTCTGAAGAGGACTTCAGCCCCAGAGTAATAATGTCATTATAGAGGCATGTCACAGGGCTCTGAAGAGGACTACAGCCCCAGAGTAATAATGTCATTATAGAGGCATGTCACAGGGCTCTGAAGAGAACTACAGCCCCAGAGTAATAATGTCATTATAGAGGCATGTCACAGGGCTCTGAAGAGGACTACAGCCCCAGAGTAATAATGTCATTATAGAGGCATGTCACAGGGCTCTGAAGAGGACTACAGCCCCTTGTCTCAAACATTCTCCCGCTCATGAGCACCAGGCTGCTCTGCATTACGCACACCTGCCTTCCCTCGTCACACGCGTCAGCGATATTGCACTCACCTGGACTCACTCATCACCTGTTTATTACCTCCCCTATATGTGTCAGTTTCCTGCTCTGATCACCTGGACTCATCACCTGTTTATTACCTCCCCTCTATGTGTCAGTTCCCTGCTCTGATCACCTGGACTCACTCATCACCTGTTTATTACCTCTCCTCTATGTGTCAGTTCCCTGCTCTGATCACCTGGACTCACTCATCACCTGTTTATTGCCTCTCCTCTATGTGTCAGTTCCCTGCTCTGATCACCTGGACTCAGTCATCACCTGTTTATTACCTCTCCTCTATGTGTCAGTTCCCTGCTCCGATCACCTGGACTCACTCATCACCTGTTTATTACCTCTCCTCTATGTGTCAGTTCCCTGCTCTGATCACCTGGACTCACTCATCACTGGGCTGTACTCACTACCCTCACTGGGCTGTACTCACTACCCTCACTGGGCTGTACTCACTACCCTCACTGGGCCGTACGCACTACCCTCACTGGGCCGTACGCACTACCCTCACTGGGCCGTACGCACTACCCTCACTGGGTCGTAACACTACCCTCACTGCTCACTGGGCCGTACGCACTACCCTCACTGGGCCGTACGCACTACCCTCACTGGATCGTAATCACTACCCTCACTGGGCTGTACGCACTACCCTCCCTGGGCTGTACTCACTACCCTCACTGGGCTGTTCTCACTACCCTCACTGGGCTGTACTCACTACCCTCACTGGGCTGTACTCACTACCCTCACTGGGCCGTACTCACTACCCTCACTGGGCTGTACTCACTACCCTCACTGGGCTGTACTCACTACCCTCACTGGGCCGTACGCACTACCCTCACTGGGCCGTACGCACTACCCTCACTGGGCCGTACGCACTACCCTCACTGGGTCGTAATCACTACCCTCACTGCTCACTGGGCCGTACGCACTACCCTCACTGGGCCGTACGCACTACCCTCACTGGATCGTAATCACTACCCTCACTGGGCTGTACGCACTACCCTCCCTGGGCTGTACTCACTACCCTCACTGGGCTGTTCTCACTACCCTCACTGGGCTGTACTCACTACCCTCACTGGGCTGTACTCACTACCCTCACTGGGCCGTACTCACTACCCTCACTGGGCTGTACTCACTACCCTCACTGGGCTGTACTCACTACCCTCACTGGGTCGTAATCACTACCCTCCCTGGGCTGTACTCACTACCCTCACTGGGCTGTACTCACTACCCTCACTGGGCTGTTCTCACTACCCTCACTGGGCTGTACGCACTACCCTCACTGGGCCGTACGCACTACCCTCACTGGGCTGTACTCACTACCCTCTGTAGCGCCTTGCGGTCAGATGCAGTGATGCAGCCAGACAAGATGCTCTCAATGATGCAGCTGTATAACCCTTATGAGCATCTGAGGGCCCATGCCAATTTTTGTTCAGACTCCTGAGGGGGATGAGGCATTGTTGTACCCTCTGAACAACTTTTTGGTGTGTTTGGACCATGACAGATCTTTAGTGATGTGGACACAGAAGAACTTGAAGCTCTCGACCCGCTCCACTACAACCCTGTCAATGTGAATGTTTCCTGTAGCCCACGATCAGCTCCTTTGTCTTACTGGGACGGTCTCAGCAGAAGTTAGGCTTTCCTAATATGGACACCGTTCCAATGTCTTACAGTAACAACTAAAGTCCTAGCAGATAATATTCATATGTGCCTGGAGCGACCCAAACACTTAACACAGTGAGCGTTACCAATGGCACACTATTCCCTATATAGTGCACTACTTTGGACCAGAATGACACCCTATTCCCTATATAGTGCACTACTTTTGACCAGGGCCAATAGGGCAATTTGGGAATGAATACACCGGGATAATTTCAGGCCTTCAAGGGATTTCATCTGATGATGCATCTGGTTGTTTAACATCTCCTCATGGGATTAAAGGGAAATTAAAGCCATGCCAGAGACAAGCAGGCAGATTTCCCAAGATGCCTCTCTACTCTCTGTTCATCTCGTATTCACCAGACAGTGGAATCCCCTATCTTCCCCTGGAGTATTCCACATGTCCGTTCTCTGTTTTCTTCTGACAGGGTTGGACCTTGGCTCCAAAACAGCACACTGTGAAGCAGCATATCATAGCTCATGTTTTGTTGCATTTTGTATCTCAGGATGTAGCTCTTGTTTGGTTGTTGTTCTTTCTGTTGTTGTTGTCAACGTGATGTGTATCCACGACAAAGAGGTTCCAAACATGTTGACAGAGAAATAGAACTATGTTTGTCAGAGTTCTGATCACAATGACAACTCCTCCTCACCTCTGTGACTGTGTTCCATCACACTCTGGATTGATGGAAGTTCATAATAAGACAGATGAATTCAACCCTTTTGCCACCTTTATATAGCATGATAATTGGTAATGAATGATTTATGAAGCATCTATACAGCCGTTAAGTAAGCATTTCACTGTAAGGTCTACCTGTTGTATTCAGCATTTCACTGTAAGGTCTACCTGTTGTATTCAGCATTTCACTGTAAGGTCTACCTGTTGTATTCAGCATTTCACTGTAGGGTCTACCTGTTGTATTCAGCATTTCACTGTAGGGTCTACCTGTTGTATTCAGCATTTCACTGTAAGGTCTACCTGTTGTATTCAGCATTTCACTGTAAGGTCTACCTACACCTGTTGTATTCAGCATTTCACTGTTAGGTCTACACCTGTTGTATTCAGCATTTCACTGTAAGGTCTACCTGTTGTATTCAGCATTTCACTGTAAGGTCTACTACACCTGTTGTATTCAGCATTTCACTGTAAGGTCTACTACACCTGTTGTATTCAGCATTTCACTGTAAGGTCTACTACACCTGTTGTATTCAGCATTTCACTGTAAGGTCTACCTGTTGTATTCAGCATTTCACTGTAAGGTCTACCTGTTGTATTCAGCATTTCACTGTAAGGTCTACCTGTTGTATTCAGCATTTCACTGTAAGGTCTACCTGTTGTATTCAGCATTTCACTGTAAGGTCTACTACACCTGTTGTATTCAGCATTTCACTGTAAGGTCTACTACACCTGTTGTATTCAGCATTTCACTGTAAGGTCTACCTGTTGTATTCAGCATTTCACTGTAAGGTCTACCTGTTGTATTCAGCATTTCACTGTAAGGTCTACCTGTTGTATTCAGCATTTCACTGTAAGGTCTACCTACACCTGTTGTATTCAGCATTTCACTGTAAGGTCTACCTGTTGTATTCAGCATTTCACTGTAAGGTCTACCTGTTGTATTCAGCATTTCACTGTAAGGTCTACCTACACCTGTTGTATTCAGCATTTCACTGTAGGGTCTACCTGTTGTATTCAGCATTTCACTGTAAGGTCTACCTGTTGTATTCGACGCATGTGACAAATATCATTTTTCATTTGATTTGATATAAAGGTTTAGCGAAGGCTTCATGAGCCTTAAATGTTATGTATGTTATGTATCTCATTCTTAGATTGTGAACATAATGAATACATTCTTAAAATAAAGGGTTGGTGGGTCCCCTGCGGGACGTTTGAGCTAACGTAGGCTAATGCGCTTAGCATGAGGTTGGAAGTTGCCGAATTCCAAGAGTTACCATGGTTTCTCTCAGGACATAGACAAATATGATATTAGCAGAAAGCTTAAATTATTGTTAATCTAAATGCGCTGTCCAATTTACAATAGCTATTACAGTGAAATAATACCATGCTATTGTTTGAGGAGGGTGCACAGTTTTGAACATGAAAAGTTATTAATAAACAAATTAGGCATATTTGGGCAGTCTTGACACAAAAGCTTGAACTGAAATGCAATGGTTCGTTGGATCAGTCTAAAACTTTGCACGTACACTGCTGCCATCTAGTGGCCAGATTCTAAATTTCAGCTGGGCTAGAATAATACATTATGGCCTTTCTCTTGCATTTCAATAATGATTTTACCAAAATAATACAAAAAAACATTGTTTTTTTCTTTGCATTATCTTTTACCAGATCGAATGTGTTATATTCTCCTACATTCCTTTCAAATTTCCACAAACGTCAAAGTGTTTCCTTTCAAATGATACCAAGAATATGCACATCCTTGCTTCAGGGCCTGAACTACAGGCAGTTAGATTTTGTTATATTTTAGGCAAAAATTGGGGGAAAAAAGGGTCAATCCTTAAGAGGCAACTCAATGGGCTCCAATCCCTCCTCCCTCCTCCCATCTTACTTCTGCCCATCCTCCCTCTTCCGTTCTCCCATTCATCCTCCCTCCTCCCCACTTCCCTCCTTCCTTCCTACCCTACTCCTTCCTCCCCTCCTCCATCCCCCTCCTCCCCTACTCCCTCCACCCTCCTTCCTCCTCCCCTCTCCCTACTCCCAGTCTTACTCCATCTGAAGGCATGCTGCCGAATTCCAAGAGTTACCATGGTTTCTCTCAGTTCCCCTCCTGTCTCATTCTCTGTTCCCCTCTTTCCTTCTGTCTTTCTGTTCCCCTCCTTCCCTCTCTCTCTCTGTTCCCCTCCTTCCGTCTCTCTCTCCATTCCCCTCCTTCCCTCTCTCTTTCTGTTCTCCTCCATCCCTCTCTCTATCCATTCCCCTCCTTCCCTCTCTCTCTCCGTTCCCCTCCTTCCCTCTCTCTCTCCATTCCCCTCCTTCCCTCTCTCTTTCTGTTCCCCTCCTTCCCTCTCTCTCTCCGTTCCCCTCCTTCCCTCTCTCTCTCCATTCCCCTCCTTCCCTCTCTCTTTCTGTTCTCCTCCATCCCTCTCTCTATCCATTCCCCTCCTTCCCTCTCTCTCTCCGTTCCCCTCCTTCCGTCTCTCTCTGTTCCCCTCCTTCCCTCTCTCTTTCTGTTCTCCTCCATCCCTCTCTCTCCGTTCCCCTCCTTCCGTCTCTCTCTCTGTTCCCCTCCTTCCCTCTCTTTCTGTTCCCCTCCATCCCTCTCTCTATCCATTCCCCTCCTTCCCTCTCTCTCTCCATTCCCCTCCTCTCTCTCGGTTCTTGCTCCTTCCCTCCTACCCTCCCTTCCTCTCTCTCAAACCAAGCTGGACGGGGAGGTTTTGTAGGATACAGATGTGGGTTCAAAAAGCATAACTTTTCTTTCAAATACTTTGAGTGTTTGATTGAGCCTATCTGTTGTGCCCGATAGGCATGGGTTGCTCTTTTGGGGACTATTCCATTGTTTCCATCAAGCCAGGCCAGCCCAGTAAAGCACAGCTAAAAGTATTCAAAGAAAAATACCATTATAGACAATAACAGATCTATATCATAAACATATCTATATCATTAACAGATCTACATCACTAACATATCTATATCATTAACATATCTTAGCATTAACAGATCTATATAATTAACATATCTATATAATTAACAGATCGCGCTATCATCCACCCTGTCATTAACAGATCTATATCATTAACAGCTCTATATCATTAACAGATCTATATCATTAACAGATCTATATCATTAACATATCTATATCATTAACAGCTCTATATCATTAACAGCTCTATATCATTAACAGATCTATATCATTAACAGATCTATATCATTAAGAGATCTATATCATTAACAGATCTATATCATTAACAGATCACCCTATCATCCACCCTGTCATTAACAGATCTATATCATTAACAGATCTATATCATTAACAGATCTATATCATTAACAGATCTATCATTAACAGATCTATATCATTAACAGATCTATATCATTAACAGATCTATATCATTAACAGATCTATATCATTAACAGCTCTATATCATTAACAGATCTATATCATTAACAGATCTATATCATTAACAGATCACCCTATCATCCACCCTGTCATTAACAGATCTATATCATTAACAGATCTATATCATTAACAGATCTATATCATTAACAGATCTACACTACCGGTTAAAAGTTTTAGAACACATACTCATTCAAGGGTTATTCTTCATTTTTACTATTTTCTAAATTGTAGAATAATAATGAAGACATCAAATCTACGAAATAACGAAAAAAAATCTAAATATATTTGAGTTTCTTCAAATAGCCACCCTTTGCCTTGATGACAGCATTGCAAACTCCAGATGTGATGCAGCCTGGACTCAAACCAGGTACGGCAGTGAAGCTCCTTGCACTGAGATGCAGTGTCTTAGACCACTGCCCCACTCGGGAGACCAGGGATCATACTTTAGTTCAGTGGGATAAGACTGTCATAGATAGGAATCATACTTTAGTTCAGTGGGATAAGACTGTCATGGATAGGACTCAAACTTTAGTTTAGTTCAGTGGGATAAGACTGTCATGGATAGGAATCAAACTTTAGTTTAGTTCAGTGGGATAAGACTGTCATGAATAGGACTCAAACTTTAGTTTAGTTCAGTGGGATAAGACTGTCATGGATAGGAATCAAACTTTGGTTCAGTGGGATAAGACTGTCATGGATAAGAATCAAACTTTAGTTCAGTGGGATGAGACTGTCATGGATAAGAATCAAACTTTAGTTCAGTGGGATAAGACTGTCATGGATAAGAATCAAACTTTAGTTCAGTGGGATAAGACTGTCATGGATAAGAATCAAACTTTAGTTCAGTGGGATAAGACTGTCATGGATAAATATCAAACTTTGGTTCAGTGGGATAAGACTGTCATGGATAAGAATCAAACTTGAGTTCAGTGGGATAAGACTGTCATGGATAAGAATCAAACTTTAGTTCAGTGGGATAAGACTGTCATGGATAGGAATCAGTTCAGTGGGATAAGACTGTCATGGGGATAGGAATCAAACTTTAGTTCAGTGGGATAAGACTGTCATGGATAGGAATCAAACTTTGGTTCAGTGGGATAAGACTGTCATGGATAGGAATCAAACTTTGGTTCAGTGGGATAAGACTGTCATGGATAGGAATCAAACTTTAGTTCAGTGGGATAAGACTGTCATGGATAGGAATCAAACTTTAGTTCAGTGGGATAAGACTGTCATAGATAGGAATCATACTTTAGTCCAGTGGGATAAGACTGTCATGGATAAGAATCAAACTTTAGTTCAGTGGGATAAGACTGTCATGGATAAGAATCAAACTTTGGTTCAGTGGGATAAGACTGTCATGGATAAGAATCAAACTTTAGTTCAGTGGGATAAGACTGTCATGGGGATAGGAATCAAACTTTAGTTCAGTGGGATAAGACTGTCATAGATAGGAATCATACTTTAGTTCAGTGGGATAAGACTGTCATGGATAAGAATCAAACTTTAGTTCAGTGGGATAAGACTGTCATGGATAGGAATCAAACTTTAGTTCAGTGGGATAAGACTGTCATGGGGATAGGAATCTAACTTTGGTTCAGTGGGATAAGACTGTCATGGATAGGAATCAAACTTTAGTTCCGTGGGATAAGACTGTCATGGGGATAGGAATCAAACTTTAGTTCAGTGGGATAAGACTGTCATGGATAGGAATCATACTTTAGTTCAGTGGGATAAGACTGTCATGGATAGGAATCATACAGTGGGATAAGACTGTCATGGATAGGACTCAAACTTTAGTTTAGTTCAGTGGGATAAGACTGTCATGGATAGGAATCAAACTTTGGTTCAGTGGGATAAGACTGTCATGGATAAGAATCAAACTTTAGTTCAGTGGGATGAGACTGTCATGGATAAGAATCAAACTTTAGTTCAGTGGGATAAGACTGTCATGGATAAGAATCAAACTTTAGTTCAGTGGGATAAGACTGTCATGGATAGAAATCAAACTTTAGTTCAGTGGGATAAGACTGTCATGGATAAGAATCAAACTTTGGTTCAGTGGGATAAGACTGTCATGGATAAGAATCAAACTTGAGTTCAGTGGGATAAGACTGTCATGGATAAGAATCAAACTTTAGTTCAGTGGGATAAGACTGTCATGGATAGGAATCAGTTCAGTGGGATAAGACTGTCATAGATAGGAATCATACTTTAGTTCAGTGGGATAAGACTGTCATGGATAGGAATCAAACTTTAGTTTAGTTCAGTGGGATAAGACTGTCATGGATAGGAATCAAACTTTAATTTAGTTCAGTGGGAACAGACTGTTATGGATAGGAATCATACTTTAGTTCAGTGGGATAAGACTGTCATAGATAGGAATCAAACTTTAGTTTAGTTCAGTGGGATAAGACTGTCATAGATAGGAATCAAACTTTAGTTCAGTGGGATAAGACTGTCATGGGGATAGGAATCACACTTTAAGCCCATACCATCTATCTAATCTCTTTGTTGTCACAGGCGAGTTGTTGTATCTAGGTCACGGTGATCACAGATACAGTAGAAAAGACCTTCATCTGTCTTCTGTAGCTTTTTCCTCCCATTCGTCGAGGCCCATGTTACCTGTCTGTGAGTTGTTTGGTGTTGATGGTGTTGATGTGTTGACTTCCCTAGTTTCACATTTTGAGAAGGAGCCATCTAAGCCCGTTGAGAATCTTTAAGAGTCGACTGACGCCACCTGTCAAAATCTGTCTGTTATAAAGGTGCTACACACATTTCTCTGAATTTCTCCCCTATGTGGAAGCTAGGTGTATTGAAACAGCACTAGGCTGCATTAAAAATAAATCTCCCTCTCCCCCTGCTTCCCATTTCCCCGTAACATGGCTCAGACTCATGCTGGAGCCTTTCCCTTTCGCTTTTGATCCACCAGCTTCAAACTGCTGGGAAAACTGTATTCGATGTTATTGAAAATATATTTATATATGAAAACTATATTTATATATGAAAACTATATTTTATGTTATTAAAACTATATTTATATATAAAAACTATATTTTATGTTATTAAAACTATATTTATATATAAAAACTATATTTATATATGAAAATTATATTTCATGTTATTAAAACTATATTTATATATAAAAACTATATTTTATGTTATTAAAACTATATTTATATATAAAAACTATATTTTATGTTATTAAAACTATATTTATATATAAAAACTATATTTTATGTTATTAAAACTATATTTATATATAAAAACTATATTTATATATGAAAATTATATTTCATGTTATTAAAACTATATTTATATATGAAAACTATATTTATATATGAAAACTATATTTTATGTTATTAAAACTATATTTATATATAAAAACTATATTTTATGTTATTAAAACTATATTTATATATGAAAACTATATTTATATATGAAAACTATATTTTATGTTATTAAAACTATATTTATATATAAAAACTATATTTTATGTTATTAAAACTATATTTATATATAAAAACTATATTTATATATGAAAATTATATTTCATGTTATTAAAACTATATTTATATATAAAAACTATATTTTATGTTATTAAAACTATATTTATATATGAAAACTATATTTATATATGAAAACTATATTTTATGTTATTAAAACTATATTTATATATAAAAACTATATTTTATGTTATTAAAACTATATTTATATATAAAAACTATATTTATATATGAAAACTATATTTTATGTTATTAAAACTATATTTATATATAAAAACTATATTTTATGTTATTAAAACTATATTTATATATAAAAACTATATTTATATATGAAAATTATATTTCATGTTATTAAAACTATATTTATATATAAAAACTATATTTTATGTTATTAAAACTATATTTATATATGAAAACTATATTTATATATGAAAACTATATTTTATGTTATTAAAACTATATTTATATAT